>NW_015659941.1:743087-747914 GCF_001515625.1 Sinocyclocheilus rhinocerous | reverse complement strand
AAAAAAAAAAAAAAAAAAAACTTTTATGTTTTCATCGTTGTCGCGTAAACCCTTACACTGACATTTCGGATGCACAGACAAAGGCTGCATCCAAAATCACATACTTCCTTACTATCCAACTTTTTCCTGAACGTGGAAGTCTCGTCCACCTCATAACGGAAATGTGCTTTACATTTCCGGTCTCTGGTGTTTCTAGTCAAATTAACGCACAGCTTAACCCTGAGCACATTTGTATATTTAGTTATATTTAAAAAGTTTCAGTTTAATTAAGTCAATCTTTTTACCCCATTTTAACATGAATTTCTTTGGAGACCGGAACATGAGAGCATCCAAACGGAAGTTAGAATCCATCATGGCGACGCTCATCGATTACTCCGGAAGAAGGTGGATAAACAGGGGATAAAAAGCATGTGAACAGAGTAGTATGTCCGAATTCACAGTATTCATTAAAGGGATAGTTCACCCAAAAATGAAAATTCTGTCATTAATTACTTACCCTCATGTCGTTCCAAACCCGTAAGACCTTCGTTCATCTTCGGAACACAATTTAAGATATTTTTGATGCATCCAGCGAGCACTCTGACGTATGCTGTTCTGTGTCAGCAGCACCGTGCACGGATACGCTGTTTACGCTGTTTACGTTTTGATCTGAACGTAAACAACGTTTCCACGTGCATACGTTGTTTACGCATGTGATACTCTCCAAAATGGCGCTATAGGGTGATGCGGAGGAGACGAATTGTTGAAAAAAGTCGTTAATTTTGTTTTCTTTGCACACAAAAAGTATTCTCGTAGCTTTGTAACATTACGGTTGAACCCCTGATGTCACATGACATGGATTATTTTAACGATCTCCTTGCTACGTTTCTGAGCCTTGGTCGTGTTAATTACATTGCTGTCAATGGGAGGGTCAGAGAGCTCTCAGATTTAATCAAAAATATCTTAATTTGTGTTCTGAAGATGAACGAAGGTCTTACAGGTTTGGAATGACATGAGGGTGAGTAATTAATGACAGAATTTTCATTTTTGGGTGAACTATCCCTTTAAATAGACAGCAAGAAGTAGCTGGGTGGTTTGAAGTTTGCATTTGAAGATTATGAAGTTTGCATCTGATGGATACTTTACAATCCCATGATGCCACAGGACAGGAATTGGGAATGGCAGTGAAGTAACTAATGCTGGTAGGTCACATGACAATGACAATATGATGAATGCAGTACATCTGGATCACATTCATACTACACACATTCATACTACATAGAACATACTTTCTTAACAGTCACTAAGCAATTATTTATTCAAAAGAAGTGCCAACTCAGAGAGTATACGATTTCAGACGCCACAAGTCAGGTGCAAAAATGCCAAAACAACAACAACAAAAAGCTAAAAGTTTGTCATTTCCTCCAGACAAACAGGAAGTCTTGCCCCAAACTCATGCTACTGGTTGAGCCATACACTGACATTTCAACGCCACAAACAAACAAAGTCACAGTGTTTAGAAAGTCAGGAAGTCAACCTACGAATGGCTTTTGATAGTATAAGTCATCTTTGCACATTACGATAAAACTATTGTAACAGTGAAAATGCCCTTTACAGAATTTATTTTAGAGAATATTGGAAAAAAGTGAGTGCTGACCCTGAACCTGGTCTGTGTGGTGTGCGTGTGTTTCACCTCTCTGCTCTGTCTCTTCATAATTTATCTCTGTTCTCATAGTGAAATCTGAGCCGAGAAGATGCTGTACAGGTTCACGCTGTCCTGACGGCTGCAGGAGTGAGATTTATCCACTTCCTGTTCCTCTCCAAAAACAGGGCATGTTTAGTGTCAGTTTTTAACGTGATATACAGCATGTGACCCTGAGACAGCAGTAATCCTGGTTCTGGTCTCTTCGTTACACAGTTTGTCAATCATGCAGTATATAAAACAACTATAGTGTCATTGCATTCGCTGTTTTTCCTCTTCACTTTTTTGATCAATTTCTTTTAATGAGCTGTTTTGGTGATTTTTTGTGGATATCCAATTTGACAACCAGAAAGTGTCTTCATTCTGAAAAGTTTGTTTACCACAGGGTTATTACAGTTAACTAAGACTAAAGCTAAAATCATACAAAACTTGCTTGAAAAAAAATAACTGAAATAATTTTTTTTTTTTAAACATAAACTTTATTTTCAGTTAGTTGCCAAAGGCAACATTTCTTATTTTTATTAAGTTTAACTTGATGTAGTAAAATTACTTAAAACAAAATTTTTTAAATAATATTATAAATAATAAATAAGTACAACTAAATCAATAAATAATTAAAATGACAAAAACACACAACAAAATTATTAATATGAACTAACTGTTCATTTGTTGTTCAATGTTCTTTAACATGATTTCATCATTTATTTATCTTAGTTAATGTTCATTTTTAGCATTTACTCATTTTTAGTAAACTTTTTTTAAGATCAAAAGTTGTATTTGTTAACATTAGTTAATGCACTGTGAACTAACGTGAACATTTTTATTAACTAACACTAAAAAAAAAACATTTAAAAAAGACTGTAATAATATATAGTTTCTTCATGTTGTCAGACTCTGTTCCGTGTCTGTGTGTGTTTTCTTCCCCCACGTGCTCTAGGTTATGTTTATGTCATTATTTGGTTATCTTCCTGTTCCTGTCATCATAGTTCATTAGTTTCTCCCCGTGTCTCATTATTAGTTATCCTCCTCACCTGTCTGCCCTACGTTATCTGCCCTATTTGAGTTCTAGCCCGTTCTGTTCACCCTCATCCGGAATTGTATGTCTACCCTTGCTACGTGTGTTTTCCTTGTTCCTTGGAAGTTCATTAAAATCTATATGTTTGAATTCCTCTCCTCGCTCCTTCGTCTCCGTGCTCCTCACAGTAGCGAAACATGACACGTGTTAGTTAATGCATTAGCCTAACTAATTTTAACAAATGAGACCTTATTGTAATTTCTGCCAAAACTTTAATAAAATGAAAACAGAAAATATAAACATTAAAACTCATCACAAATATTAATAAGAACTATAATAGTATATCAGTGTACAAAAATAACGCTGATTAGTTGCCTCAAAAACATTTTTAATTTTGTTTTGTTTTTTCCACTTGTAATGTGTTTGAGCTTACTTTCAAATAAAAGTCACTTGGTTTTATATTTTATTATCTAATGCAGTGGCATTCAGACATTTGTAAATGTGACTTTAGTGGCCAAATACGTTTTAGGAGCCACTGAATATGAAATAAAATGTGGTAGGACAAGTTGCAAATATTTAAAAGCTCTTGCTGGTTAATGCTCTACCTTGTTAAAATAAAAATAAATCTTAGAACGATATGTAATGTTAACTGCCCGTTTGTTCCATCAGTCACCAGGGTTCAGTATGGGTGACTTGAGAGCGGGCACTAACTTTGAGTCATAAACTGGCATTCTGGTGCCTGTGACCCACGCCAGTTTTTATATTTTTAAGCAAATGTTATGGAAGGGAAAATAAAAGAGGAATATGTGCATTAGTGTGAGTGCACTCCAGGTTTGTGTCAAAACATCCTGTGGGCCAAGGTTGGGTAATGCTTGGGCTGCGGATCATCATCGTGGCGATAGTGAGGCTCTGGCAGGGGAGGAGACAGGTTGCCCGGTCCAAAAGAAACACAGCGAGATCTGTGTGTGTGTGTGTGTGTATTTATGTAGATAAATACACATAATTGTATTGGCAAAACAAAGCAATAACAAATAAAACGCAACAGCCGCTACAGCAATAGTTCTCTCTTTCGTCTTGTTTAAAGTTTATGGGCCCAACTTGGAAACCCGGATATATCAAAATGATCAGAGTTTCCCAGTGAGAGAGAGAGAGAGAGAGAGAGAGAGAGAGAGAAAGAAAGAGAGTGAGAGCAGCAGGTCAGGGGCAATCACTGATTCAACATTCACTAGTGAGCTAAGAGACGGTCTCACGCTGACCTCAGCGATCTAGTCCAGATCAAGACAACTCAAGAGACCTACAGTTAAGGGCTCAGACCTCGCCAACGACTCAAGTCACATTTGCAGAAAAAATACACAACCAACTAATCACTTACAAAAAGATGAACTTTTTCACTCAGAAATTGCTGGTAAATTTCACAAATAATTACAAAGAAATGCGAAATAACACATTGAATTAAACATGAAATTGTCAAGTAAAAACAGTAATTTCTTGTACTACATACTCCAATATTACTCCAATACAAACCTCGAAAAAAAATTACAGTATACTAACAAGAAATGTTCTCAGAACTTTGGCTAACATTCTAGCAAGGTTCTAAAAGTTATGAATAAACTTTCTGTCAGTATTGTTAATAGAACTTTCGTTCAGAGTTATCCGTTTTTGTTTATATAATGTTCTTAAAATGTTAGCACATTTTGAGTATTCATGTATTCATCATTTATGGAACGTTTTAATCCCTGGATGTACATCTAATGTTTGTTGTTGTTGTGGTTGTTGTTGTTTTGTTTTTGTTTTTTTTAAATGTTACTACTTCTTTTAGAACACTCAAATGTAACATTATCATGATGTTTGCAAAATTATAAAATGGAATGTAAAAAAAAAGTTTTTCAAGCATTTAAAAAACTGGATGTTTTGAATGTTCAGAGAACATAACTAAATGGGAACGCTCATTTTTGCTTATTTATTGAGGAAATCTTATTAAAGCCAAAATATATAGAAGATATTTAGTTGATATCCAATTAATTTTGAACAAAATGTAGCATCCTATTAGATGGCAACCATGTAAACAATAAACAAGATGGACTCTTAAAAATAAAGTTTGGTTCCATGGTTCCATGAAGAACATATTCAT
>NW_015659941.1:737688-739740 GCF_001515625.1 Sinocyclocheilus rhinocerous | reverse complement strand
AAATAAAACGCAACAGCCGCTACAGCAATAGTTCTCTCTTTCGTCTTGTTTAAAGTTTATGGGCCCAACTTGGAAACCCGGATATATCAAAATGATCAGAGTTTCCCAGTTGTAAACATGATTTGAGAGCCTATTAATGCCCAGTTTCCGACTAGGAAACTCTTATTTATGATAATTCAGATGTGCATGTGAAGACAGCACTAGGCAAGCATCACTACTATGCAGTGACTTGCAAAGAGACTTTGCAAATAAGGTGGGCTTTTTTTTTTTTTTACTTGAGCCACCTAGCAACCATCTAGGACTCCCTAGCAACCACCCAGAATTCCGTAGCAAACACATAACATCATGCTAAAAACCACATAGTGATGCACTGGCAACCATTCATATCATGGCCTCAAATTTTGCACAGTCCAGCACCCGTCACATTTTCTTTGGGAAATGTAGAAATCTCGTTTGCTTGTTTAAGTTGCACAGCCAAGTTGTCCTCGAAAGGCTAGAAATACATTACAGATTACGTAATGTACAGAAAACAGCCACTAAATCAGGCTACAGTAAGTTAGGGGACTATCACATTCACAGATCATTTGAAACAATCACTCACAATATGAGCCAAACCGAGATAACAGCAGGTTAGCGTGCCAAATCCAGGCCGATAGTACTGTGTAAAGAGTGCGGTCTGTTATCTGTGTGACCGGCCTCTCGCCAAAACAGACCAGTTACATGAGCAATCAATAAATCCGGTGCACCTCCAGTGACCTTCTGCTGCAAACACGTTCAACTACCTATTTTAAAAAGTACTCTATATTTAATACATATATATATCACTCTATAAAGAACTCATATATTAATCTTATAAATTTCCATATGTTAAAAATAAGGAAATACGGGGAAATAACTGAAATCCCCAGCATATTCTATTTTTATGGAATTTTTAATGGTTTAATTAAAGACCTAAAAAGTTATGCACATACTATTGACATATATGTATTAAACAGATTAAAAAATCTCCTGTATAAGTTGCATGGATACATACTGTATGTGCATACTATATTACTGTATATATCCATCCTAAAGCTCATCTGTATATGTTGATATTATATATGTTGTTAAAATGATAAAAAAAAAGTTTATGCATTCAGAATTATCATATACATGTTGGTAAATACTGTTTTGTTTAACATATTCTTTGTATAAAATAGTAGGTTGTATAGGCTACAGTATATACTCTACAGTATGCAATATGCAACACAAAAAAGATTATTTATTTATGTGTTTATTTATTTATTTGTTTGTTTGTATCTTGTAAATAGATTATTGGAGTATGTCTTTCAAGAAAATACTACTTCAGTTTTTCTACCCCTACTCAGTTTTTCTCTTTGTGAATTTTACTAGCTAATTTCTGAGTGAAAATTATTTCAAGTAAATACTACACCGAGTTTGTTTCAGTGTAGTTTTCTTTTGCACACCTTCCCTGTTTCTTCCTGGTCATGGGTTTTATTTTCAAACTCTGGCATCACATGAAGTTAACACGTGTTTTCACAGGAGAGCAGAGGTATTGTGCCTTAACCCTGGCTGATAAGCAGAGCGATCCAAGCAGCTTTTATCTTCTGAGACCCTTTGGCATGTGCGCAGAAATCCATGCGCTGCGTCGCAAAGCTGCCTAATCTTCTCAAAGCTATGCTTAACATTCCTCCTCATTTCTTGAGGAGAGCAAAGATGGGCCGTCTTTCTCTTTTGGTGGGGTTGCTTAATGGAAAACAGTTTCTTTTGCAGGGCTCTTATCCACATCCGCTTCTGTTCAGGGTTTTGCATGCCCAAGAAAACTCAAAGGACTCTGCTTTTGGGATGTGGTAGTAGTTGTGGGCCGCTATTGGCACATTGAGCTGTTTTCTAATGGTCAGAGCCAGTGTTAGGGAGCTAATTATGCAGCTAACCTCAACACATTAAATCTGTGATTATTAAAACAGCTATGAAGTTGTAAACATTTTTGTTTTTCAGCAAAAATTGTTGCACATATATATATATATATATATATATATATATATATATGAG
>NW_015659941.1:728575-737598 GCF_001515625.1 Sinocyclocheilus rhinocerous | reverse complement strand
AGTTTGTTTGGTCTTCCAAAAGAGGACGATATCTGCTTCGTCATGCCTGGAGCTGATCCGTGCTGGTCGCTGAGGAAATACATCAACTAGGATCGCCGGATAGGGTTTCACCATGGACGAAGCGGAGTCCAGCCCGGGGTCGTCACATGTGGTTGCCGCAAGCCTGCCGGCCGCTCCTTCGTCGAATCCGCCGTCCGCGCCGTTCTCAAGCTCACCGACCGTTCCTCACTCTAGCCGCTGGCCTCCTGTAACATTTCCGTCACACGCTTGAGGTATTCGGCCAATCACAACGCACTGGATAGCTGGCCTATCACAGCACACCTCGCTTTTCAGACTGATGAGCTTTGTAAAAATCGACGCGTTTCAGAAAGGCGGGGCATAGAGGAGAAACAATAATGTACAGTATGTGGAAAATAATGTGTTTTTTAAACCGCATAAACACATTTCATTACACCAAATACACAAAATAATGTTCTTTTTAGCAACATCATATGACCCCTTTAAGATTTAGAGGAATGGATGCAAATAGTGAATTAGTGACATTAGTGACAAAACATTGATTAACTTTATAAGTTAACTGCAGGGAATAATAATGCTAAAAGTGTAGAATTTAGTCCCTTTAATATGTTAAAGTTCAAGCCAGAACTATCAGCAAACGTTTCAGCATTTATTGTGGAACTGCAGCCACAGGACAATGATCAGGCCGGATGGACGGCTGACTTTGAGAAAAGGTACATCATCTTCTAACAGCCCTGTCCTTACCTTCATTCACGGGTCGTTTTCTTTGAATAGGTGGCACGGTAGGAGAACACTAAGGGACCGATGCCAGGAAAAGGAGTAAAAAAGGACAGATGGAAAGTCACCACGATCCTGCCAGTGCAGAACAGCGTCTGCCAATGAGAAAGCTGCCCAAAGTGCAGGACTAAAGCAAGCAATGCTGGAAAACGCAATGAACCCTCCAGCTTTTCTCTTCATCTTCTGACTCTGTGCAGACTGGTATGATGAGTCACAAAGTTCTGTGCACGTTCTCATCTTTCCATTCCTTCTCTCTCCAACATTACCAACCAAAATGGTTCTTTGTTTCAGTATGTTTTACTTTTATGATACTAGACCTCTGGGAACATGGGACAACAATAAAAGCTGTATTTCAGACAGTCTACCAGTCTAAGAACCAACATATTGCATCGGCATCTATTAGATTGAGACACAGATATGTAAAATTCCCTTCTTAGCTATTTCTATCTCAAAAGTAGAGAATGGCACTAGAAACGCCAAGGTCATTGGTTCAGTTTCCAGAGATGCATGAAATGATTTTTTTAAAAGTCAAATGCATAAATGTTCACTTTTTAAACAATCAATTATCAATTCATACTGAATCAGATTAAATGGCATTCAGATATGCTGCTCCATTTGCCTCAAATCAGTTAAAGCAACTGTATGCAGTTTTGCGTAAATTTGTGACTTTGGAGCCCCCTACAGTTAAGTGAGTGGAATTCCCTGTCGTAAATATCTCACTGTCAATTACAGTGGATTGTTGTACACGTGCATTTGTTGCACATTTCACACTTCCCAAACGTATATTCTCCTACACTGTAAAAAAAATTCTGTAGTTTATACAAAATAGTTTTGGCAGCTGTGGTTGCCAGAATAATTTTGTAAAAAATACATAAAAACTGTAAACACATTTACAGCCAAAACTGTAATTTACAAACAAGAAAATTTGAATGTAAACCAGTAAATTCAACAATGCACACTGCTATTAAAATCTGTTTTGTACATACTGACAACCACCATAATAATGCAGGTGGTAAAAGAGAAAGCCACATGAAGAATCAAAGCTCATCACAAGTAGCTTCGCCACAAGCAGAAGTATATACTAATATACAGAAGGTCATTAATGCAAACACAAAACACCATCATGGTAACACACATGATACTTAAATAATGCAATAAACTTTCATTAAACAACATAAGATGTAACAAAGCCCAAATGTACATAACTGATTAAATGATTAACAAAAACTATTTAAAAACATGATTATTTAAACAAAATACTTTCAAATGTGGAGTTTGAATTTGTGCAGGGAATTCTGGGAATATCAGTTTACAGTTTTTGACTGTAAATTCTACATTGATTTGTTCTTTTTTTACTTCTAAAAACTGTAAAATGAACAGCATTTTACTGTAAAATTACATAAAATGTCTGGCTAGATCTTTTACGGTTTTTCCCTGTATATAGTACGGGAACTTACTGTTAACCTATTAACAGTTTTGTTTTGTTTTTCGTAGCATTTTTACACAATTTTACAGTTAAAATTACACTTATTTTTTACAGTGTAGAAAAGACGTTTTTGAAAGAAACAGAAGCCATGAATGATTTTCACAATGATTTTGAAACTGATATTTAATGATTAAAAACACCCACACACGCTTAAATAAAGTTGCTTTAAGAGATAAATTACGTCTCCAAGAGCTGGTGCCGCTAAATGACTTAAAGGTCATTTTAAAACATCTGGAATCTGATTGCAAATATTATAATTGATATTTATAGCCGCTGTTTAAGTTCCTCATGAAGTTAAATTGTTATTGTTTCATGTAAAAATACAAACCTGTTTATTGTGTATTTAAACTAAATTCAGTTTATTAGTGCTATTGCAGAAATCTGACCCGTTTCCTTTGTGCATGACTGACAAGTATGCATCTCATTGATTTATTAGTTCGTGTTAAAACTGTGAAGTCCAAATTAATTACAATTTTAAATGCAATTCAAATGCACAAATCTTAAATGTTGGCCTAAATATTTAGTGAGTGTAGTTTTTGCATGCCTTTTTTGAGACACCTAGAAAAGCACAAAATCTGATGATAAGTCCCTCCTCATGCGTTCTGTCGTTTTGTTGAGGTATGTTTGCAGTTGCTGTGTCATTCATAATTCTAATATTTTAAATTAATTAATTAATATAAGATTCATTTGGGTACAAGCTAACCAATTCAGACCACTCAATGCTACCAGAGAGAAAGAAAACTTGTCAATTAAGAGACATGAAATCAGAAATGACCCCAGTATACATTCTTGGCCTTATTGTGAAAGATTTACTTGTGGCCACATGATTTGAGGCATTAGAAATGTATGTCCAATATTAGTTGCCTGCTAACTCTAAGTATGAGAAATCCGAACAGTGATGCTGGCCTTAGCAAGAGCCGCTAATTAAAAACCTACGCAGAGATGTCTATTTATACCCGTGCTGTGAACGGAAAAACACTTTAGGACCTGAATACAATGAATGAGAGGAACTGTGGGGCCGCAGAGTTTAATAGAGCCCCTCTGTGCCTGATGACTTACAGTGGGAAGCGAGGACTGTAAACACACCTAAACAGCTGTCAGCCGCTTCCTGTCCCGAACCGAGCCCTCGCTGGCAGGATGGCCTATTGTGCACATGGCACCATTACCTAGGCGATGTCAGCAAGCTCTGGGACCTGTCACAATAGGTTATGTTCTCTTAAATGTTGGCCTAAATATTTAGTGAGTGTAGTTTTTGCATGCCTTTTTTGAGACACCTAGAAAAGCACAAAATCTGATGATAAGTCCCTCCTCATGCGTTCTGTCGTTTTGTTGAGGTATGTTTGCAGTTGCTGTGCACACAGCTCCTATAGGCTCTCACAGCCCTCTTTTGGCCCGGGTGAGAGGGTCCGTGATAAGGCAGGCATTAGCCAGCTGCGGGGCCCCGGGGAGCTCAAACATTACGCCACTGAGTAAACTCAACACGGGCCTCTGGAGGCACTGCATTGTTGTTCAGGCCAGAGCCGAGCAGGGTTCATGTTTGCAGAAGAAAGAAATCGTAAGTCATATGGCCCGGCTTATCGCTAGATCCGAGCTCTGCTCTGCCGTCTGCTCCTCAGAGACACAGGCAGGACTCCACTCTGTTTTTCAGATATTCTCAGCATCTCAAACAAGTATAAGAGCATTTAAGCCACAATAAAATATCTAAATATAATTGCATTCAAAAATATTTGTCTGCACGCAAATGCTTTCCTTCAGCAATTTTGCGCAGTGATAAACTTCACATGAGGATATCACACCTCAAATGAGACATTCATTTATCCAGTGTTTGTTATGGAAATACACTCTGCCCCCACAGGAAAAGAGTAAAGCTTTTGGAAATGACACACAAGACTGATGGCAAACAAATGCAGTTGGAAAAATAGTGTTTGGACTCTTACCAATAGCAGATCTGCTCTTCAGCACCCCCTAGTAATATTTATGAGCTATGTGATGTACATTAAAAAAAGTTTAAAAAAAACACACTGAAGAGTCTTTATGAAGATATTTTCCATTCGGCAGTTAGAGAAAAAGGCGAAACACAAAAAAGCACCACAAAAGTATCCTAAAATGCACCCATTTGACTATATTTCAAGTCCTCTGCAGTACACAATGGCTTTGTGAAACTAGTCAAGTTAGACATAACTAAGTTAGTTTGTAGTAAATATGTCATTAACAAACAGTATAACTAGATACATTAAAGCTATATCCTGTCCCGAACCGAGCCCTCGCTGGCAGGATGGCCTATTGTGCACATGGCACCATTACCTAGGCGATGTCAGCAAGCTCTGGGACCTGTCACAATAGGTTATGTTCCATTTCCACGGCAACTGAGAGCCAATCAAGAGTAATGGGGTGGCGGGACACAGAACGGATGGGCTTCCTCGCCGCAGACCCCTGCGTGGATAATTAAAACAGGACAGGAGCCAGAAAAACAGAACAAGGGCATTTGTTGAAAGCAGAGCGTTGGTTTCAGGGCACGTCTCCCGCTTTGTGATGCGTTGTGTTGTGCAAATGCTGTGCATACGAATGGAAACGTGTTTTTAACTCACTTAAAATGGAGATGTTGACGTCCAGTAGACATAAAGCTCTCTGGCCAACTTTTGTAGCAATAAGGTACTCAAAGCATGCTGTATTATGAATAAATCATGGCTGAAGGGCATTGTTAGGCACAGCGTGAAGCGGAGCTTTACCATGAATAAAACAGCTGTTGACCTATATGTATGTGTGTGTATGTATATTAATGATCAATATATTAAATTATTTAAAGTATACTGAAATTATCCCAAATAATTAGGGCTGTCAGTTTAACACGTTAACTTAATTAATAATTAGTTATGAAAAAAATAACACGATTAAAATATTTGAACGCATGTAATGCACTGGCTCCGCCCCCAGACCTGTACGTCATCTTACATTTCATACAGTAGACTGATGACAAATATGATACAAGGCAGCAACTCCATAAATGCAGTTATGCCCTAAAATTCAACATATTGGGCTAAAAATGCCCCTGTATGAATTTTTGTCTCATATTTATATCATGTAATAAGCGAAATCACATGAGCAGCGAGAGCAATATCACACGAGTGTTGCTTTTGTCCAAAATAGCACAAGTGCAAATGTGATTTTAAAGGGGTCATATGATGCGATTTCAAGTTTTCCTTTCTCTTTGGAGTGTTACAAGCTGATTGTGCATAGATAAGATCCCTGAAGTTGCAAAGACTAAAGTCTCAAAACCAAAGAGATATTCTTTCCAAAAGTTGTCAAACTTTGAAAAAGGTACAACTTTGTACCTTATTTACCTTCATAGAGTGCATATTAGTACCTCAAAAGTACATATTAGTACCAAAAGTGTACATATTAGTATGTTTTGAAAAGATACCGCCCTAGTCACAACTTGTGTACCCCTGTTTTTTCTAAGACTGTATGGTAAAGAAAACAAAACACTTTCATGCACTGAATCAGGAAGAAACCGCTCTGCTTTTAGGTAATTTAGCACTGGCTTCTTGTATTTTTACAAGACTTTTCAGCGCTCACACAAATACACTGAAAACTTCCTTATGCAGCGGAATTTTTCACAGTCATATATTCTGCTTTTCCCTTTGCTGTGTTTTTCCTCTTTCTGTTTGGCACACCTGGTCTGTTGTTTACAGGATAGAGACATTAGTGTTTGGTTGCCCAGAGTGAGTTGAGAGTGTAGGGTGGGGTTAAGTGTGACCCCGGGCCGGGGTTCAGGAGATTGACAGACCTGTAAGCCTCCCGTAAGCCCTGCTGAAGCACGGCCAGGTGTGCTGGGATTCATAGTTAAAGACGAAATAGCCAAGCACAAAGCTTTTTATTACACGCCATATTATTGTTTCATATTATGTCAGTGAATAAAAGACTCTCTAAAGCGCAAAACCATTTCTCCACTGATTAAACAACGGAAAATGCAGCAATTTCCAGGGAAATGCAATATTTTTTGGGATTGTTTTCTTACCTCTACTGTGCTTAAACTACCAAACAGTAATCCATTTCCCTCAACAACAAAAAAAGAAGAAAAAAAAGGCTGGTTTAAGAATTGCCATTTCTTGGTTTTATCCTTTCAGTTTAATTTAGTAATTTAACCTCTTGAGTTAAAAAATAAAAAATAATTATTTTTATTATTATTATTATAATGTTCATTATATAGCATTCTATTATTATAGCATTATACATATACAATATAATACATGCAACACATATTACTGCATTTTGAGTAATTGTTTATATATATATATTTGGGGTCAGCAAGATTTCTTTAATGAAATTAATACTTTAATTCAGCAACGGATGCATTCCATTGATACACTTTATTTTAAATTTAGGATAAAATTCTGATTAAATAAATGTGTAGTGATGTTTGCAAAGGTGTCACTAAGTAATAATAATAATAAAAATCTATAATAATAATAATAATAATATTTTAAAATAATATAGCATTATACAGATATAATCTACAACATTTACTGATTATATATTATTGCATTTTGAGTAGTAATAATAATAATAATAATAATAATATAGATTTTCATTCGTTTTTTTTTAAGAAAATAGGATGCATACATTGATAAATTTTGAAATATATATATATTTTTTTTATTAAATTCAGATTAGACAAATGTGTAGTGATGTTTGCATAACACTAAGCATTAAACTTCAGTCTGTAACCTGCTTCCCACTGTGTGTGCTATGGATATGAATAATACATTATGAATTATGGTGTTCACCTAGCCCAAATAAATAAATAATAATAATAATAATAATAAACCATTTTAAGAGCCATTTGACTTCCATTGACTTTTATCAAGT
Organism: Sinocyclocheilus rhinocerous; assembly: GCF_001515625.1. Taxonomy (NCBI): domain Eukaryota; kingdom Metazoa; phylum Chordata; class Actinopteri; order Cypriniformes; family Cyprinidae; genus Sinocyclocheilus; species Sinocyclocheilus rhinocerous. The sequence continues at coordinate 730,448 of NW_015659941.1, read as the reverse complement.
TTAAATTAAGATTATAAACATGTTTTTATTCTCTTTGCCCTATGCAGCAAAAACTGTTGCTCTTTATGCTCACATTTAGACAGGTCTGAATTCCAAACATTCGTGGCACATTAAAAAACTTTTAGAAATTGTTTAATGAAATCAGCGGAATTGGCTGTCCAGTCGAATTACTGGTATGAAATGACAAAGTTTTGCCCTCATTTGAACTGATGACAGCTCGCCAGAACATACTCTGACAGCAGAAATTCATCTTGAAATGTGAGGATGCACATCACCAGCGCTAAACTGCCAAAAGGTCCTGGAGCCAACAGGCCCGACCCTGTGGGGGCATTTTGTTCTGAGTGCTGCGAGGAAGTATGACAGAATATATTTTGACATCGTCTGAAATGCTCAAAGACGTTCCTCACAAGGCTTGGATGTGGTCCCTCACAGATAATCGCACGGCCGTGTCGTGCGTCTGATGCATGGCTCTCCTTACTGCGCTCTGACAGGCAGAATGGCGTCTCTGCATCGGTTAATCACAGTCCTGACAGGAGATGTTAACATACTCTTCAGGATTTATTACTTCACAGCAGATTTGGACGGATTGTCCAGCGAAGCCAAACGTTGCTAAGAGGTTCTGTTATTTCATTAGAGAGTTCGATGGTAAACGTCATTTGGAATATATCGCAATAGTATGAGTTGCTCAGGGTTCAATCACTCTTTAAAAGCAAATTACATTCAACGGATCGCAGTATATAGTAATATTGGTTATCTTGAAGAGCATTTTGATTTTCCCCTCAGGTCTATTTATAATGTTAGTCAAGATTTTGCAATGCCAAAAAACAGCCATTATTTAGTGTTTCATGACATTTTCCACCATCACTCTCAATTATTTTATTTTTTTTCCGCTGTGCTCTTAAGTTTTCTATGCTTTATTCTTGTTTTTTTTTTGTTGTTGTTGTTGTTGTTGTTTTTAACAAATCTTTGTATGCCTTTAGGAAAGTGTGAAGCTCAGGTGAAAGGTCATCCTCAATGTAGGGTTCAATTTAGAGTTTAGCCTAAAGACAGCATAAATACTGAAACCTTCCTGACAGCTTTAAACCAATTCCAACATACAAGAAGCAATTTAACCTATTGAGTTACAAAAATAATGCCAAAAAAAAATTTTATAATAATAATAATAATTTGAAAGGTACCATATACAGTAGTAGTATAGTATTAACATTTTTTTTAAAGAAACTAATACTTTAATTCAGCAAATAAATAAATTACATATACATAGTGCTATTTATTTAATATGAAATTTTAATTAACATCATTTTTTTCCCCATGACTTGTTGGACAATTTCAAGACAAACTTTGCTGTCATCCGTTCAAAACTGCTGAAAATGATACCATTTTAAGTTGAGTGTTATTTGTATGTCCATTATTGCAATACTCAACTGCTTTTTTAAGATATTTTGAGACAAAAACAAATCTGTGGTTCTTTTATGTGTGTCACACCATAGGACATTACGTCACACTAAAGGACAGAAATGGTAGTCATTAAATTATTTCTTTTTAATTTTGAACATGTCAAAGGATAAATAAAGTTGAATTTTGATACAAACAATATCAACATGTTTTTTAAACAAAACAAAAAATTATTTTCATCAACAAAATTCAGTCTCTTTCAATCAGTATGTTACTAAAACTCTTCTAACTTCAACTAATTAAAGTTTTCTCTGGAATTGGCCGATTTAAAATCAGGATATGGTGTCACACCAGAGGACATGGTTTTCAGAGACAAAATGTATTTTGTTCCTACACTTTCAAAAATATATGGATGAAAAAAATGATTGCCATTTACTAAAACAGACACTTGTACAGTTATGCCGGAGGTATTTATTAA
>NW_015659941.1:715675-727949 GCF_001515625.1 Sinocyclocheilus rhinocerous | reverse complement strand
AATCTGTGGTTCTTTTATGTGTGTCACACCATAGGACATTACGTCACACTAAAGGACAGAAATGGTAGTCATTAAATTATTTCTTTTTAATTTTGAACATGTCAAAGGATAAATAAAGTTGACAAACAACAATGCAGAATATTAATAACTATGACTGGGACTGTCATATACATAACAATTATAATGAGAACACTATTATAATAAAACGCTGTGAATTTTTAGAGTTTAGTTGCTGTGTTTCTGCTCGTTGTTGCGTGAAGAACGTGTCCACAAAAGGAGTTCATTCAGAGCCGCGCAAACACGTTCATGTGCATTTGGGGCATTTTGTGCAGATAGCCTATAAGTCGAAATATTAACGTCATGTTGTTTAAATAACGAAGCGTATTCTATATGAGATAAATGATGAGTTAATTCCTATTGATTAAAAACCTGCTGCTTCATTCTACTGGTCATCTTCAGCGCGCGCAGCTCAAAACAGAAATGCAGAACATTAATAACTACTGTCATATACATAACGTTATAATCTCTACCACTGAGATACAATATATATATATATATATATATATCCTGTGGCTCAGTGGTAGAGCTCCTGAATATATATTCATCACAAAAACCTGACCAAAAAAATCATGGTTTGCACAAAAAATGAATATTAAGTTTTAATGAAAAATAGTTATTGTTACTAATTCTGGCATATTTACATGGTGTATATTTATACAACAATGTTCATGAATATGCATGGTCCCTATTAAATAAACCAATAAATAAATAAATAAATAATCATTTTCAAGATTGATAATAATCAGAGGTAATATATCTTAAGCAGCAAATCAGCATATTAGAATGATTTCTGAAGATCATGTGACTCTGAAGACTGGAGTAATGATGCTGAAAATTCAGCTTTTCATCTCAGGAATAAATTACATTCTTAAAATACATTCAGATAGAAAACAGTTATTTCAAAATATAATAATATTTTACAATATTACTGTTTTTACTGTATTTTTAATCAAATAAATGCAGTCTTGGTGAGCATAAGAGGCTTCTTTGAAAAACATTTTAAAAAATCTGACTGACTACAAACTTTGGAATTTTGAATAGCAAAATAGCCATCATTAGTTATTAAGATTATGTTTCACGCAGTGCTGTAAGTGTATTTGGTTTGAAATAACCATTATTTTGTCAGAAAGCAAGGTGTGATGCGTCTTCAACAGATTTAGTAAGTCTTCTTGAGTGCACATTATTGTCTTGCTTATTCAGCAAAAGAAAATATACAAAAAGTCCATGACATGGACCAAGCAAGCATGAAGCAAGTCCAATAGTCATTTCCTATCCATCCTCTGATTTACAGTAAATATTTATACATCTTTATGCACTCAGCAAAACCATTGAAGCAATCTCACCAAACTCACAATGCAGACTGTTTGTGTATTTATGAGCACCATTTGGTTGTTTTCAGTACATTTAAGCAATTTGTGGCTCGTCGCTGCACTTCTGCATTCTCTGATGTAAACAGAAGGTTGTGTGAGTTTTCCTGATGGTTTTTCCGGGTTGATGTATCGAAATAAACAAACCAGACACTTAAACATTCAGCTTCCAACTTTTTTTGTTTGTCATTTTGGCTACGTGGATGCATCCCATGATTCTTTGCAGCAATGCTGCATATATTGCACAGCTGCCTCTCACATTCTGTCTGCTAATAATTTCAAATATTTCTAAAATTCCTTGGTACTAATAAAAATTCACACAAATGCACCAAAATACTTCAAATATACATGTTCCATATCTTTTGACTCTAAAAAGTTTACAATAATTATGTTTTTTTTTTTATGTTTTTAAAAGAAGTCTCACCAAGGCTGCATATATTTGATCAAAAATACAGTAAAAACAGTAATATTGTGAAAAATCATTACAATGTAAAATCTGTTTTCTATTTGAATATATTGTAAAATGTCATTTATTCCTGTGATGCATAGCTGAATTTTCAGCATCATTACTCCAGTCTTCAGTGTCACATGATCTTCAGAAATCATGCTAATATGCTGATTTGCTGCTCAAGAAACATTTCTTATTACTATCAGTGTTGAAAACTAAAATATTTTTTTTTGTTGAAACCGTTTTAATTGTTTTTTTTTTCAGAATTCTTTGATGAATCGAAAGCTCAAAAGAACAGCATTTTTTTTAAATAGAAAACTTTTGTAACATTATAAGTGTCTTTACTGTCACTTTTGATCAATTTAATGCATCATTGCTGAATAAAAGTATTCATTTATTTTTTTTAAGTTTTTACTTATCTTACTTATCCCAAACTTTAGAATGGTAGTGTTTCACGGATTCCACAAAAAATATTAAGCAGTACAACTGTCATCAAAATTGATAGTAATAAGAATTAGAAATAAGTAATTAGAATGATTTCTGGAGGATCATGTGACTCTGAAGACTGGAGTATTGATGCAGAAAATTCAGCTTTTCATCTCAGGAATAAATTACAGTTTAAAATATATTCAAATAGAAAACAGGTATTTTAAATTGTAATAATATTACTGCTTTTTTCTGTATTTTTGATCAAATAAATGCAGCCTTGGTGAGCATTAGAGACTCTTAGAGACGTCTGACCAGTAGTATAGCTTGACACAAAGTTTCCACATATACGCTGAAAAATCAGTTTCTTCTTGCTGTCACAACATGCATCTGCTTGCCAAGGAGAATCCCTCTAGAGAAAACAAGCGCTGTATTTCTGTTATTTAGCAGAGCTGTCATTAACATCCACATTATAAATGTGAATTGAACATTGCCTAAATCCTGTTGTTTTCTTTTTCTCAAACCCCCTCAACCGGCTTTTGGAAACAAAGGAACATTGTAGACCAAAACTGAAGCCTTGTGTCGGTTCTTGTTCTTTTCTTCACCCTTTTCACTCACTATTTTCTCCTGCCCGGGCTCATATTTTCTTTGCGTGCTGTTTTATTTGTATGAAATCTGTAGCGGGCAGGCTTCTGCAGGTGGGAGGCGAGCGAGAGTGTGTATGCATATGTGTGACCTGCGGGCTGCCCCTGCACAGTAGGCCCTTTGTGTACGACGCAGGTTTATAACACCTCCACACACCCTCGCCCGCCTCCCGCTCTTTTTACAGTATCTCCTTTCTGTCGCGGCTGTAGCACATGGCCCAACATCCCCCTTAAACGCACACATCAAAATGCTGCGAGCTCTTTAATGGCGCATGGAGTCCAGTCAGATTTTCCACTCAGATGAGAATGTCTTTGATGCATGTAAGCCAGAGCTCATTGGATACACTGATAATTGGCATGCTTTGTTGCTGATTTATTCTTCTTTACTGTCATTTATGGTGTGTTAATGATGTCTAAGTATGTCCTGTGATTGTAAGCGATGAGTGTGAGGTCAGATATAATATGAATATGTCTATTTTGTTTTGTTTTTTCCCCAAATTTTTCCCCCCTCTAATGTCTTCTGCATCTAATCATCTACATGGTCATTGGCAAGTTTAGTGACTGGTATCAGGTTTGTTTTTTCCTACTGCACTGGAAGTTTGCATTTCTGCAATGTTCCTTCTGCTTATCTTGTTTGACTTCCTGCTGACCTTTGACCTTTCACACCTTCTTTAACTTGTATTATAAGCCTTCATAACCCAGTTTTGTTCCGTTACCATTAAGGTTTTTGACTAGGAATTTCATAGAGATGGATGGACAGACAGACAGATCTGGCCAAAATGTTTTGTTTTTTTTTATGATAAATATATGTCGTAAAAAATCAAGTGCATTTCTGAAATTGAAAATATATTTATAGTTTCAGTCTTCATGCACTGAAATATATTTCAAAATTTTCAGTCTTCCTGTAACCTACATTTAGGCTAAATGCAAATGTTCATGGAATCACCTAGAACAGATCAAAACTAGATTTGCAATTACTTAATTATATATATATATTTATATATATATTGTAACGTTTTTGGAACATTGTAAAGTTCCTTGCTGATTTTTTAAAGAATGTGTTATATGTTTAAATGTGTACATATATAGACAGTATAGACAATATATTTAACATAAATAACAAAAAAATATATTTTAAAACGTATGTATATATGTATAAATGTCACGAATCCGGTCCATGAACTTCCGTCTGCTTGCCACCAGAGGTTACCCTTCCACTACTATGGACTCTTGCACCACACCACTGTTGCACTTCACCCGGACTACAGTTCCCATCATCCATTGCACTGATTACACACACACAGTTGATAGTACACAGCACTGATTGCACACAGCTGTCATCAATCACACCTTCCCTATATATACACTCACTCTGATCCCCGTCAAGCTGCCGAGTATTGTATGCGCTTATCGTTAGTTGTGATAGCTACGTTACGGAGCCTTCTTGAAATTTGTATGTATATATATATATATATATATATATATATATTTGTATATATAATTTTATTTATTTACATATATAGACAATATTACATAAATATATTTGAAATAACATTCATTTATAAAATATACTTGAAATGTATTTAAAAATGTGTGTGTGTGTGTGTGTGTATATATATATATATATATATATATACCATTTATGGGATAGACTAATATATTGGTCAGTTAAATTCAGTTTATTTAACAATCTTCTGTATATTCCATTTAAATATAAGTATTTTAATAAACAATGTTGGTCTACCACTATTTTGGACATGTAGCATATTAGTATATTAAAGTACCCTCGGTGGTCTCCTAGTCTGACCAGTTGACAAGTGGCCCATCTAAAACCATAATCCAGACCAGAATGACCAGCTTGGCTGAGCTGTGAGACCAACTAACCACTTTATACTTGTTCAAGATGTTTTCCAGCAAACTCAATATGCTAGCTTGTGCGCTAACTGCTTGGCTAAAGGCCTGACAAACTTGTTTTTCCACATTGTCTTTTCCATCCAAAATTGTCATTCTGACTCCAAATATTTACACACACAAACACATGTTTTCTTCTCCTGTCTCCATCAGCCCGTCTTGCTTACATGCAAATGCTGAAGACGCTCCTCAATCCAGCTCTACACTTTCCCCCCGAGCAAAGACCGTGAAGTCCTCTCTCTCCACACAAACCACATCTTCCCTGGAAGAGTAAAAGCACACAGCGAACGCGATGATCCATCAGTCAGGAAACAGAGACGGTCAGTCTGCTGGATATTGCCAAGCTACTTGTGGTTTCATCTCCAGCGCAAGAGAAACACAATCTCCTGTCGAGGCACCACAAATAACAGCATAATCAACGATTCGTGCTTGATAAACGAGCCACAGCTCAATACCAGTGAAATATAACAGATACAATTGTGCTGTATGCAAAGAACCAGAAGTAAAAGATCAAGTCTGTGGTTTAGACTCAATGTCAAATGCTAGCCGAGGTCCACTTTCACTGACTCCATTGTAATATCTGCACAGACAAACGCAAGCGGATCGGATTCGAGGCCACAGAACAGAACCACAGACGCTTCTGTATTGCCGTCACACATTACAAGCCCAAACCGAGCCCCAAAACTTCAGCCTTCACCACCTCCGGCCCCTTTGTTTATTTCTTCGAGTTTCCACAGAGCCATCATATCGTGTTAGCCTGCAACGTTTTCAATTTTAAACCTTATGAAGTTTGAGGCCGGACTTTGTAATGATAGCGGAGGAATGTAAAGCGAGGGGGGCGTACAGAAAGAGAAAAGAAGATTTACAGCGCTCTCCCTTAAAGTCAATATGAGTTTCGGGTTTCATCGGTGGGGCTGCCCAGATTTATGTTTAATAAGTTTCAGGTGGTGAGGACGGGGGGAGTTTTGACTGCTTTAGCCGAGCGCTGTCAGAACCACAGCAATGCTTCAATTTGCACGGCAGCGGTGCGTCTGGAACAACAGAGCTACCTTTGTCCCGCAGGCGGAGATGGCGGATGGAGGCGGTCACAAACACAGCTCAGCCTCGGCTGACAGCAGAAAGATAGAGGGTCACATCAATAGCTTATAATCAAAGACAGCAAGAAGGCTGGAGTAAACTGAGCACTTACGTGAGACTGACAAGCACCTTTTAAAGCCAATCTCACAAAAATGAAGAACACGTTTGGTCAAAGTTCATTCCAAAATCAAAAGCGGGAAAATACTTAAAAGACACTTTCCATTAGTTTCATTTTATTTTACCCCCCCCCATTATTATAGTTAAAGCAAAAAGTAGAACCACTCTAGAATAGAATAGAATAAAATAGAATAGAATACATTTCCTCTGATTTTGGCCTTTGAAATATGCACCATGTTCTTCATTTTTGTGAGAATTGATTTAATCGTTTTTTTTTACACTGAAATAAAATAAACGTTAACTGTAATAAATTATTAAAAACATTTCAGTTTTTATTTAGTCTACTAAAATAACTTAAACTAAAAATTATATAAAAATAAAAACTATAGCTAAAAACCTAATAAAAAAAATTAAAAAGACAATTATTTTAAAAACTAAAAACAAAATATAAAAATAAAAACGATTTCAAAATACTAATATTCATATTTAATTAATATTATTAATTAATATATTTGGTGGGACCCCCTCAGGCCGAGGGAGGAGAGAATGAGGTGGGCCGGGGCAGGACAGAACGTGTCGGAAGAGTGTACACTAAACATACGGAGGGGAAAAAACTCCCTGCTACTCCCTGTTAAACTTGACAGCTAATCACTGCTGGAGAAGATATGTTTACCATCGCTTTTTACCACTACCAGCTGCTCACAAAAAGTAGCTCTACATTAGAGCTGCCAAAGGCATCATGATCTTAAAGTAGTAGTAGTAGTAGTAGTAGTAATAATAATAATAATAATAATAATAATAATAATGCATGATAAAATGACATTAAACAATTAAAATAAATACAAAATAGATTAAAAAAAGTCAATAAATAATAAAATAAAAGTACAAATTAAAATAAAATAATAACAAAAAATGAAAAAGATCAAATTCAAGTAAATAAATAAGTAACAGAAATTAATCAATAAATAATAAAATGATAAAATACAAATAATTTCAATAATTAAATAATTAAAATAGATAACAATTAATGAATAAATAATTCAACTAATTAATAAATAGTAAAAAAAAAACAAATAAAAATGTAAAATTATAAAAAATAAAATAAATAAATATACTGCTCTAATTATAAATTAGATGATAGACAGACAGACAGATAGACAGATAGATAGATAGATAGATAGATAGATAGATAGATAGATAGATAGATAGATCTTTAAACTGTCCTGACGATATGTTCTGGAATCATACCGTGTGGAAACATAAACACATGAATATGAACATATGAAACTCAATAAGCATCAGTGTTTCTTCCCTAAAGGCATTTCCTTTCACTGCATTGTTTCTGCAGCCTATTCCCACAGAGCTGCAGTTTATTATTGCTGTTTACTGAGACAGCTTCTATTGTTCCAACTCAGAGTTAGCGATCTGAACAAACCCATAACCATAAGTATTATACTTCAGCATCATTTGTGCTACAGTCACGAATGATACCTCAAACTGACTGAGTAGACTCGTGGCAGAAAGCAAATGCATTGAACTCTATAGCATCATGGCACTCACATTTTCTGCAGAAATCGAATGTCTCTTCTTATCTTTTCCACTAGGCTCCTTGTGTAACTTCCAAGTTCAGATTGTTCTAGATGCCACAGTCGGCTCTGCGGGCGGGCACTGAGATCATTTGGACAAAACGTTCGGTACGAGTCATTATGAGATTTGAGGCTGAAAGGGGCAAAATGGTGAAAAATAGCAAAAGAAAACCAATTTTCCAGCAATTGTTTGACCTTTAGGATGTTAGAGTCTCTCGTTTCTTATGATTTTTGACAATGTACTGCCTGGTAAAATGTTTCTGGCAGAAAAAACTTCAGACTTTCAGAAGATCCTCAAGGATACGGTAACATGCACTAACCGCTCCTTCAGAAGATCAAACGCAATGTGAAATAAGACATAATAGCTAGAAATGAAAAAGACAGTATTTTAGACATATAATAGAGCATAATGTTCTTCTGTAAGTCATTACCCAAAACTTCAGAGGACAAAAAAACGAAAGAATGTGAAATCTACACATGCAGCTTTTCCAGATATATTCTTCTTAAAGGAATAGTTCACCCAAAAAGGATGCTAAATATTTATTCACTCTCATGCCATCCAAGATGCAGATGAATTTGTTTCTTGATCAGAACAGATTTGGAGAAATGTATCATTCCATCACTTGCTCACCAATGAATCCTCTGCAGTGAATGGGTGCCGTCAGAATGAGAGTCCAAACAGCTGATAAAAACATCACAATAATCCACACCACTCCAGTCCATCAATTAACATCTTCTGAAGCCAAAAGCTGCATGTTTGTAAGAAACAAATTCATTATTGCTTTAAACATCAAACCATTGCTTCTGGCTAAAATACGAGTCCTTTATCTATAATATTGTATTCTCCTGTGAAAAAGTTGTCTGGTTTGAATCAGGAGAGAAATATGAACAAGCACCGTTTACAACCAAAAACTGTTCAAAACAGTTCTAAATAAATATGTTGGTGGATTTTGATGTAAGAGGACAACAGGAGGGCTTTTCACCAGAGGAAGTGTTATTATGGACTGGTGAGCAAGTGATGGAATGCTACATTTCTCCAAATCTGTTCCTAGGAAGAAACAAATGCAACTGAGGGTGAGTACATTATCAGAAAAAAATCAATTTTTGTGTGAACTATTTCTCTAAGAAGGCAACTATATATATATATTACATTAATGAACTATTATATATACATAATTTTGCTCTGAATAAAAAAAAAATGCAATTCACGTTGAAAATTTTTCACTCAGACATTGCTTCTAAATTTTACAAATGATTACAAAGAAATGGCAAGTTCATAACTCACTGAATTTAATGTGAAATTAGAAAGTATAAAGTAGAATGACTGAAAATCTTCTCCAATAATCTTTTTTTTATGGAGTTGGAGTTGTATTACCTTGATGTTTCTTGTGAGATTCCTTTCACAGCTTTTTACTAAATTAACCATACAATTTTCTTGCATAATCAGAAATAAGTATGCAGATTCCGTGCGTTCTGGCCATAATTAGGAGATATAAATATAGCACACAGAGTGATATGATCTCAGGACTGACACTCTATTCCTTTCCAAACAAAAGCAGAGAAGATTCTCACCCCGCGAGCCAAGCAGGGACTCCCTCACCGTTCGCTCATTCCCACGTGCTGTAAGACACACCGCCAGACAGGCAGGCCAGAATGTAACCCGAACTCACACAAGGTCAATATCGCAACCCGGCACCACCATATCTGCTTTCTGCTTTCACACAGTGAATGGTGACACAGATTGCTCTAAACCAGTTGAACAGTTACACCTGCAATCAGAATCCAGGTATCGCTGTCTAATCGCGAAACCCCTGCCACGTGTACACGAGCCTTTACAGAAAATCAGAACGAGTCACAGTACATATCGACCCTATTTACTCATGCTATTAAAATCCATATCAGGTATCTGGATCACAAGATTGCCTGGTATTAACACGAGTCTCAAATGCAGCTTGCAGTTTAATGACTCTATGCATCTACATTCATGCATTTGGCGGATGCTTTTATCCAAAGTGACTTGCGTTGCATCTAAGCTATTCATTTTTCAATTCATGCATTCCCTGCAAATCAAACCCATGACTTTGGCATTGCTGGCACCATATTATTTAATCATGAATTATTATATTTAGAACAAGCAAAAATTCATTTTAGTACAAATACTATCATGGTGCATTTTTTATTACAATTGTACTTTAAGTAATTTTTATTTAAATACATATTTTTTCACATTGCAGTATGCTATTGAAACTTTGAGATGTGGTGCCAGAAATAGTCAAAATTTAACATTTAGTCTTAAAAATACTGAATGTGTTGCAAAAAGGCTTTTCCTTTTTTAAGCATTGATGATATTTGATATATTAGAGTATATTTCATATATGCCTTAAAAGAGTGACGACCCCAGGCTGGACTTGGCTTCGTCCACGGTGAAAGCCGATCCGGTGATCCACAGCACGAAGTTGATGTATTTCCTCAGCGACCAGCACGGATCAGCTCCAGGCATGACGAAGCAGATATCATCCTCTTTTGGAAGGCCAAACAAAGTAGTTTCGCTTTCACAACGAAACACAGCGTCTTCACGACGTGGCAACGGCAACAACAATACTACAGCGAGAATAAAAGTTAAGCCTTCTTTCTTTGCGTGAACATTTGGGCGGCGTTATGCAAATCTTCCCACATCGTGACGTAGATATGTGGGGGCGTGTTAGAACGAGCCGTTTTAGGTAGGTGTGGTTAACTCTTAACTTTTATAATGAATATCTCTTTGGATTTGAGACTTTAGTCTTTGCAACCTTACAGATCTTCTTTATGCACCAAGAGCTTGTAACACTCCAAAGAGAAAGGAAAAATTGAAATCGCATCATATGACCCCTTTAAAATGTTTATGCCATTTTTGCAGAGAAGATATTAAAACATTTAATGTTAAGCCTCATGTTGCATGTTTTTTCTCCAAAATGCTAGTTAAATCTTTGCTCACACAGTGTATAGCAACTTGTCAAAAAAAAGTTTAGATATTTTTTTTTTAAGGATTTTTTCCCTACCTTGTTGTTACACTGTGTCCCTGGTCAAAAATGACTGACCTACAAACAATTGCTTAAAAAATTCTCATTATGCTATAATATTACTGTAACAACATTCGTAGGTCGGGAAGAAGGAGGCGGGAACCGGCAAACATTCAAACAAAACTTTAATAATAAAATAAACGCAAAACAGCGCGACAACCCCTCGCGGATGACTGTCGCCTGCTCCTCCCCATCATGGCGGATGGCAGCAGGCTCCGGCCTCAGGCAAACGGCGGCGACTCCTCCGCTCCCTTATGGACGGCAGCCGTCCCTCCACAGCCCAGGCGGCCGGCAGCGAGTTCGTCCACCCCCCCGGCAACTCACTCCAGCCCACCGCCTCGAGCCTCCATGGCGGCAGACTGCTCCGCCGTGCTTGATGGCACCGCGGACTCACCACAGCGGTGAGGGATCTCTGGCAGCGCGTCTCTCCTTCCTCCCGGGTTTCGGCACCAATGTAACAAAGTTCGTAGTCACGGGAAGAAGGAGGCGGGAACCGGCGAACATTTAAACAAAACTTTAATAATAAAATTAACACAAAAGAGCGCAACAGCCCCTTGCGGACGACTGTCGCGCACAAACAGAACCAAAACACAAAATAAAGTCTAGGCCTGGTCCTCTCTCATCTTTCACTGTCGTCACTCCTCCTTTTATCCTTCCGGAGCTCCTCCGTGGGACTCGAGACCGGTGAGTGGCGCAGGTGTCGTGCATTAACATTTACTCCACCGGCCTCGCTCCGCTACCACGGCTCTCGGCCCCGCTCCTCTCGTCACAATTACCAAATATTAGATTTGATCTTTTTATCAACTTGTTTTCTTTCAGTTATCACAGGTTTTGCATTTCTTTTTGGAAATTATTAATCATAGTATTGATATGAAGTCATGCACCTCAGTTTGAGTGAACCATGCCTAAATGATCCAAAAATAATGCTTTTTTCACTTAAAACTGAACTGAGATGCATGAGCTCAGATCAATCAGGCCCATGACAAAACCTGTGCTAATTGCAAGAAATCAAGCTGACAAAATAGTTTGAATCCAAGATTTGGTGATAATATATCACAATGAGAGACATACAAGCAATTTTTTAAAGGCTCATTTTTGACTGGGAACAACAAATCAGGGCCTGTATTCACAAAACCTTTTATCTTACCACTAAGAGTTCTCCTAAATAGCAGTAAAAGTTTTTAGCTAAGAGTTGTCTCTTAAAACCTATTCACAAAGCTGCTGAGAGAAACTTTTACTAAGGAATAGACAGAAGTCTTAAGCTATGAGTAAGGGGGCGGGGTTGACCTTGTTGCTATGGATGATGTCAGCATACTTACTAACTATGCACACAGTGATTGGCTGATAGTCTCTGTCAGAGATTTATTCATAGAAAAATTGTAGAGCGCAATATTATGTTGCCATATTCAAATAAAGGTTTTAAAATAAAAATGTTAATTGCCACATTCAAATAAAGATTTAAAAATGCAGGCTAAGTGTCACTAATTAAACACGTATGTTCAGCTAATTGTCAGCCTCTTACATGTGTGCTTCTCGTAATTAGTGAACATGCATATAAACAGCCTTTTAATAAACAGAG
>NW_015659941.1:705926-713728 GCF_001515625.1 Sinocyclocheilus rhinocerous | reverse complement strand
CTCCGCAGTATGCGCCTGTATGCATGTTTCATACGGATTACATAATCTGAGAATATTTGTTTTCTATTTGAATTGGTTCATTTAAAAGTTTCACTCTCTCTCTCTCTCTCTCTATATATATATATATATTTCATGTCTGTAATAAAGCAAGCATACATGGAGTTTCGAAGTGATGCGAGAGTACGAGACGGCAGAAAGCACATCCTGTTTGCTTTCATTATTTTACAAAAGCCCAACGTTTCGTTGTTATTCTGAGTGCGCACGAATAAACATAGAGTCTTTACAGATACAAAAGATGTATTACTCTTATCTGTATGACCAAAAATGACGAAGTAGTTTAAGAGCCAATGATCGCAGCGGCGCCTCCATCTGTCATGCTTAGCGGATATGCATATAAACAGCCTTTTAATGATCAGAGTAGAATAATCATGGCTGATAGTAAGACATGCAAACATAAAAGAAAACCTAACTGGAAGCGAGAACAGCTATATAGATTAAGGCTAATCAAAATTTGGAGTAGGGATAATCTCCAAACCAAAGCCGATACCTTTTTAAAAGCTCATTATGGTCAAATGTTCCTAAAATGTTTATATTCCGAGGTAGATTGCTTGCAACAGCCATTTTAGGATAGTTCAGATTTGGTCTTAGTGATTTAGGAGTCCTCACTACTCCTAACGTTTCACAGATTTAGGAACTCATTTTAGTGCCAAAACGCTTTGTGAAATACTCTTAGAACAAAAATTTTGGAGTCCTAAATTTAGGACTGACACGCCCATTATTTTTAAGATTTTCTCCTAAATCGGCGAATTATGAGCTTTTAGCCTTAAGATGTTTTGTGAATACGGGCCCAGATTTTTAGCACATGGGTTAAATGTATCTAGTCCTTAGGAATGTGCAAATAAAAAGTACATAAACATTATCCCAATGATGCTTCATTTTATACAGTCCTGTGATTAGATCTCATGAGACGGATGTGAAAACAGGGTCATTTTCCACAATTCCACACCCACACAATGTGGGAAACTCAAGAAAGCCTCACTCTCTCTAAGGATCCCACACTTCACACCTTTGTCATAAACCCATCAGAAAGCCTGAGATATGAGAACACAGTACAGTTATCCAGCCTTCTTCCGTTTATCCAACCGCTATGACCTCACCAAACAGAGCATAAAAAATATGATTGGTAACATTTTACTTCTTCCAATGAAGAAATTGATTTTTAACTCGAACTGCTTGGGTTGACATGGACTTTAAATCATTGGAAACTCATTATGGAGGACCTTGGCTCATGAAAAGTGAATGTGTGATCATGGAGAAAGCTGGAGGACCAGAAAATAATTTATGTCAATTCTAATTCAACTCTCTCCTTCAAACCCGCATGATAATATAATGAGAGTTTTACATATGCAGCAGGATCTAAAAGTCTGAGACCACATCTTGGATTTTTTTTTTTTTTTTCATTTAAATCTGAAAATGAACATGCAAAAATTTAAAACAAAGAAAAAAATATTTAAGACTCTTCACTACTTCCGTCACTAACCATGTGATGTTCTTGTTTCCATTAATATGCTTTGAAAGATCTCAGATCATGCTGGAGAACATGATCATCAGGTTTTTTTCATGCCAACTCCAAATGCTGACACATTTTAATTCACATCAAAACATCAAAAAGAAAAGATTGTGATTTTATGACCCTAATGTATAAGACACAGTAAGCTATATATAACAGGCTCTCTCTGAGCTATGAACGGAGCTCGTTCACCTCACATTAACATGTGTCTGCATGCATGCCCAGAGAAATGAATCCTATGGATTTAAGCAAGAAAGACTTTGTTACTTGTAGGAGAGAGTTTAAATGAAAGGGAGAACGGATTCTCAGTAGCACATTAGTAACAGTGGGTTTGTTTATTGGAAATACAAACAGTTGCATGAAGATTTTAATGTCAGAGAGTTTCTGTATACAAAACCATATGTCTGATTAGAAAACTAAAGGCACAAGTCTAAATTCCTTTAAAAGATGCATGGTTTGAGGAATCATTTGTAGCAAGAATGTTGATGAAGTTTAATAGTTAAGCTTATGTATACTGTATGGATTTGTTTAAATAAGAAATAGTAATGGTTACCTTCACAAACTACATTAATAAATAATGTGTCCGAGATTGTGTCCAAACTTTTGGCTGTATGTAACAAATTTCTTAAGCATTTTCAAAATGCGCATATATCTTTCTACTTAAAACATACTCAAGGGTCAACAGAACATCTACTATACTATTACACAAAATAAAACTATTGCTTACAATGTTGCTAAATAATAAAAGCTACAGCCTTCACACATTCATTAAAAAGCTACGAATATATGGGAATTTAAATCTTATATTATGCTTTCATAAAGAATGGATATTACTACAAATAAAAAAGTTATATTTAAAAGTTGACATATTCTATATACGTGACCTTGGAGCACAAAAGCAGTCTTAAGTCGCTGGGGTATATTTGTAGCAATAGCCAAAAATACATTGTATGGGTCAAAATTATTGATTTTTCTTTTATGCCAAAAATCATTAGGATGTAAATGTTCTTAGTTCTAATGTAAAGGAAGTAAAGATCATGTTCCATGAAGATATTTTGTAAATTTCCTACCATAAATATATTAAAACTTAATTTTTGATTAGTAATATGCATTGCTAAGAACTTCATTTGGACAACTTTAAAGGTGATTTTCTCAATATTTTGATTTTTTTTGCACCCTCAGATTCCAGATTTTCCAATAGTTGTATCTCGGCCAAATATTATCCTATCATAACAAACCGTACATAAATGGAAAGCTTATTTAGCTTTTAGATGATGTATAAATCCGAAAAATTGACCCTTATGACTGGTTTTGTGGTCCAGGGTCACATATATTATTGTAGTGCATTCTTAGTAAAATGCAGAATTAATTTTAAATTGAAATTTTATTTATTACCTTTTTAAATTACATTTGAATTAAAATGAATAAATATGCAAATAGAAAATATAAGTTTAAATATACACTACCAGTCAAAAGTTTTAAACAGTAAGATGTTTTGTGTTTTTAAAGAAGTCTCTTCTGCTCATCAAGCCTGCATTTATTTGATCCAAAGTACAGCAAAACTGTAAAAATGTGAAATATTTTTTTGTAAAAAATACAAATCTAAAAAATATTTGTAATATATATATATATATACTACCAGTCAAAAGTTTTAGAACAGTGAGATTTTTAATGTTTCTTCTGCTCACCAAGCCTGCATTTATTTGATATATACATTCATGAGTGCATTCTCAGTAAAATGACTCTTAAATGGAAAAAACTAGAAATTTTAAAAAATGTGTTGGAATCTAGCAGACTTAATGAGCATTAAATAAAACTAAATGTTTTATATATTTAGAAAATGAAATAGAATATCAGGTCATAAACCTGATCACAGTATTTTACGATTACACCTAATTATTTGGTTAACATGTGCATAAAGTAGTTTAAATGAGGTTTTAAAACACAGGTGGGGACAGATGGGACGGGCCGGGGATGGATGTGCCGTCATTTATCAGGGGGTGGAAACTTTAGCCCCCTGTCGCCCACAGGGGGGAGACTTATCAACGCTCGCTGAAAAATGGACATGAGTGCCGTCGGCTGGGCGAGACTGGCCGAAACCCAGTACACCCATGCCCCTCATTCGTCAAGTTCCTCCCTTACTATTATTATTATTATTATTATTATTATTATTATTATTGAAAACAGCTGAGTAGAATTTTTCCAAGTTTCTTTAATGAATAAAGTTCGAAGAACAGTAAAGAAGAACAGCCATTCGTCAAGTTCCTCCCTTTGCCTTCCTGATGTCTCTCTTCCTCTGATTTCCCTTACTATAGTTTACAATTTAATAACGCTCGGCCATATGAGAGTGGGTATATGTGCTGTGTGTGTTTGCTCATGTCACATCCTCTGCTCTCTGGACTGCACGACTGTCATCACATAGTCATATAGTCAGAGTCTGGAAGTCACTGAATCACCTCAAGGGTACGGAGGACCTGCAGTCTCACTAGACTCCAGATTAACTCACGGCCCCTAAAGTATTTGCACACTTGAGTCACAGTTACAAATGCATGAATGCGATTGCATTAGATAGAAAATATCAAACCAAGTGTCCTTAATTTTAAAGAATGATAGTACAAGCACACTTTTCAAACAAGCATTTGACAGAAAGCACTTAGTTAACAATTGTTTTACTGTAAGTGTTCTCATTGTTATGGCCACAAAACAGCTGAAAATAGGGGCATAAAATGAAATGAACATAAATATTAAATGAGAAAACTACAGATACAGGGTTCTAGTTTGTGTGATTCTCTACACCTGTGGTTACTTTGCTGTGTGAATTTGAGGAGAAATTACTTTGTATAACATTTCTGATTGATTTTTTGTAGAAAATCATATGATTTCTCGAATCATTTAATTATGTATCATTGAGATAGTATTATAGTTTCTACAAATGTTTGTATATTTATATTTTAATTTTAGTTTACGTTTTAGTGATATTATTATTATTATTATGCATTTCAGTTCAAATTCAGTTCAAATTATTTTTATTATTTTTTTTTTTATTTTATTATTTTTTTTATAGTTTTTGTTTTGGTTAACTATAATAAGCCTTGACCAGAAAATCACAAAGAAACCATCAAGAAACCATCCAGAATGGCATAGCAACCACTTACAACAACCTTGAATAATGGCATTGAGATTTACACTCAAACATCACTCACATTTTCATCTGACAATGTAAAAAATAGTGTATTGACTGTTCTAATGCATAAATGAAAGGTTAGTGGAATTCCACATCCTTCCATACACTCCTAAAAATAAAGGTTCTTTATTGGCATCGATGGTTCTTGTGGAACCTTTAACCTCCACAGAATCTTTCCATTCCACAGTGCAAAAAAAGTTCTTTAGTGCCTTAAAATTCTTGATACTAAGAAAAAAAGATTCTTTTAAGAACTGTTTACTAAAACGTAACTGAAATGGTTTTTCTATGGAATTGTTGTGAAAACCCCCTTTTGGAGCTTTAATTTTTTTACAGTGCATAATAGTGGTAACATTGGTGGAAATTAGCATGTATTTTCATAATATGAAATGTTATTGGGCGTAATGTGACCAGTCGGGTGGTTTCCCAGCTCATTAGCTCGAGGTAAATATCATTGCAAAGCAGTTTTCAGTGTGCAGCTTTAAATGCATAATACCATTTTATCATACCATAAAGATAAAGATTTTCTGTTTAATTCAAATGCTGTAATGATTTTTGTTTTAGCTTAGCGGGAACAATAACCCATGAACATCCTCTTACAGGGTTTCAAACTGGCACCAGGAATGTTCTGACATGTTTGTGCAGCCCAGCGGAGGAAAGCCCCGACATTCAGACCGACAAAATGTGTGATGGCTTGACAGAACATATTATCATAGATGAAGCCTGGTAAATTTCCTTACTCTCTCAAGTTTCTCTCTCACTGATGTGTGCACAGACAACCATGAAGACCATGTTTTAGCAAGCTTGGAGATATAGACACCTACATAGAAGATCTAACTCTGGAAGAGAAAGAGAATATAATGTAAAAGTTCTTCATTGGGATTGATGGTTCCATGCATCTTTGACGTCCATGGAACCTTTCCATTCCAAAATGGAAAGTCTTTATAGTGGAAAAGGTTCTTAGAGTTTAAAATGTTCTTCGTTCTAAGAAAAAATTTATTCTTTTAAGAACTGTTGACTGAAAATGGTTCTTCTGGCATCACTGTGAAAACCAGCTGTAATTGGTTAACAGTGAGTTCCCTTATGAATGGTGAAAAACTCGAATAGATCTAATGACATTCAAAAGTACTGTTAATTGTACAGTTTAAGTATTTCAAAAAAGAACAAGTGATTTTATACAGTAATTTACAGTAATAAATATGGAAGTCTGTTTCAGCTAAGGGAAGGAAGGAAGGAAAGAAGGAATTAATTCAATTCAATTCAAGTTTATTTGTATAGCTCTTTTCACGATACAAATTGTTGCAAATCAACTTTACAGAAAATTAAGTTTCTACAATGTATTTAGTAGTAGCTTATCAGTGGTGACTGTCAGTACATATGGCAGAAATGTACGGAAAATCAATTAAAGACGTAATCAAACAGACGATGAACACTATTAACAGCAATTATTATATGATGCAATCAAACTAATGAATGAATGAGAGCTTTTTACATCATAAATCCAACTTTTTTCTCGCAGTTGTGAGTTTACATCTTTGCAATTCTGATTTTTCTCTTAAAATTTTGTGACATAAACTCGCAACTGTAAGAAAATATCAGAATTGTGAGGCTTCTTTTTCCTCAGGATTGGACCTTATAACTCGCAATTGCAAGAAATGACACGTTTATATCTCGCAATTCTTAAGAAAAGTCGTCAGAATTGTACATTTATATCCTGCAATTATGACATAACTTAAAAAGGTCAGAACTGAAAGCTAAAAAGTCACAATTATCTTTTAATTATTATTATTATTATTCCATGGTGAAAACAAGCTTTCATGGATAAATCATAAATTGACATTCCCAAAATGTTCTGTGACACTTCCCATTTGATTGTTTTTCATAAAAACGTGTTTCTTAGTTTTTCTTAGTACATAAAGATTTTGTTGCATCTTGTATGTTAAATGAATGTTATTTGCATTATTTTAGTGTCACGTGTGTTATCATGATGGTGTGTGGTATTTGTTTGTATGATAATGTGCACATTTCATATTAGTATTTACCTCAGTTTGTGGAAAAGCTACTTGAGATTAACTTCAATCATGTGAATTTCTCTTTACAACCTGTGTTTTTAGGATAATTGTCAGTATAGTATAAAGGGTAAAAGTACAGTACAGTCTAAAAAAACAACAGATTTTAGTACTTTGGTATATTAACATTATTTCAGTTCCCTAAAACTTAGAATGTTGATATCGTATTATTTAAGCTAAAGTTCTGGCAACCACAGCTGCTGTTTTTTTTTTGTTTCGTTTTTTTTACAGCGTAGATGTAACTCGGCTTCCTCCTTTTTTTTTTTGTCTATTTTATCACCCTCAGAAGGTGTGTGCTCATCGTATGTTTCTGGATGACATCTTCCACTGTTAATTTCCAATCAAGCCTGGGCACAGATTGGTTGGCCCGCGGCACTTTTCCTCTTTCACGGCCCTCTGTCATGGCACGTCTTTTGGCACAGGAAAAAAGCATTCACATGGAGGTAAAAACACTTCAGGGAAGATTCAGATATCTTAAATAACTCCTTTACAAGCAACTGTTATTCATAACAAGACTTGTGGCGGGCACTGCTCCATACTGTACATCAGAGCTTCCTGAAGGTGGAAAATGTTTGCTCTGCGACTTATAAAATTTCCTGTTTTAAAAGGCACTCGTCTATAAATGACATTTGACTAAAAATATTAGTTTTATATAGATTGGAAAGGACTGAAAGGACTGATATTACCAAATATTTGAATTTTTGGATATCTTTCGGATATTAAAAAAAAAACTAGAATAGAATAGAATTTATTTTTATGGCCACAATAAAATAATAAATAAAAATTACAAAAATAAAATATTTGTAAAAATATGTATTTTTTTAATTAATATGGACATAGTAAAATAAAATAAAAAACAAACATTATACTGTAGATATGGAAACTCATCTCATTACTAAAATATTCAATTGATGTGTCAGAGGTGTATCAGCTATTTTACAAGACCAAACATGGCTCGTCCAATCAGATCCAATCCTAATTA
>NW_015659941.1:679644-704855 GCF_001515625.1 Sinocyclocheilus rhinocerous | reverse complement strand
AAGAACTGTTTACTAAAACGTAACTGAAATGGTTTTTCTATGGAATTGTTGTGAAAACCCCCTTTTGGAGCTTTAATTTTTTTACAGTGCATAATAGTGGTAACATTGGTGGAAATTAGCATGTATTTTCATAATATGAAATGTTATTGGGCGTAATGTGACCAGTCGGGTGGTTTCCCAGCTCATTAGCTCGAGGTAAATATCATTGCAAAGCAGTTTTCAGTGTGCAGCTTTAAATGCATAATACCATTTTATCATACCATAAAGATAAAGATTTTCTGTTTAATTCAAATGCTGTAATGATTTTTGTTTTAGCTTAGCGGGAACAATAACCCATGAACATCCTCTTACAGGGTTTCAAACTGGCACCAGGAATGTTCTGACATGTTTGTGCAGCCCAGCGGAGGAAAGCCCCGACATTCAGACCGACAAAATGTGTGATGGCTTGACAGAACATATTATCATAGATGAAGCCTGGTAAATTTCCTTACTCTCTCAAGTTTCTCTCTCACTGATGTGTGCACAGACAACCATGAAGACCATGTTTTAGCAAGCTTGGAGATATAGACACCTACATAGAAGATCTAACTCTGGAAGAGAAAGAGAATATAATGTAAAAGTTCTTCATTGGGATTGATGGTTCCATGCATCTTTGACGTCCATGGAACCTTTCCATTCCAAAATGGAAAGTCTTTATAGTGGAAAAGGTTCTTAGAGTTTAAAATGTTCTTCGTTCTAAGAAAAAATTTATTCTTTTAAGAACTGTTGACTGAAAATGGTTCTTCTGGCATCACTGTGAAAACCAGCTGTAATTGGTTAACAGTGAGTTCCCTTATGAATGGTGAAAAACTCGAATAGATCTAATGACATTCAAAAGTACTGTTAATTGTACAGTTTAAGTATTTCAAAAAAGAACAAGTGATTTTATACAGTAATTTACAGTAATAAATATGGAAGTCTGTTTCAGCTAAGGGAAGGAAGGAAGGAAGGAAGGAATTAATTCAATTCAATTCAAGTTTATTTGTATAGCTCTTTTCACGATACAAATTGTTGCAAATCAACTTTACAGAAAATTAAGTTTCTACAATGTATTTAGTAGTAGCTTATCAGTGGTGACTGTCAGTACATATGGCAGAAATGTACGGAAAATCAATTAAAGACGTAATCAAACAGACGATGAACACTATTAACAGCAATTATTATATGATGCAATCAAACTAATGAATGAATGAGAGCTTTTTACATCATAAATCCAACTTTTTTCTCGCAGTTGTGAGTTTACATCTTTGCAATTCTGATTTTTCTCTTAAAATTTTGTGATATAAACTCGCAACTGTAAGAAAATATCAGAATTGTGAGGCTTCTTTTTCCTCAGGATTGGACCTTATAACTCGCAATTGCAAGAAATGACACGTTTATATCTCGCAATTCTACGAAAAGTCGTCAGAATTGTGAATTTATATCCTGCAATTATGACATAACTTAAAAAGGTCTTTTTACATCATAAATCCAACTTTTTTCTCGCAGTTGTGAGTTTACATCTTTGCAATTCTGATTTTTCTCTTAAAATTTTGTGATATAAACTCGCAACTGTAAGAAAATATCAGAATTGTGAGGCTTCTTTTTCCTCAGGATTGGACCTTATAACTCGCAATTGCAAGAAATGACACGTTTATATCTCGCAATTCTTAAGAAAAGTCGTCAGAATTGTACATTTATATCCTGCAATTATGACATAACTTAAAAAGGTCAGAACTGAAAGCTAAAAAGTCACAATTATCTTTTAATTATTATTATTATTATTCCATGGTGAAAACAAGCTTTCATGGATAAATCATAAATTGACATTCCCAAAATGTTCTGTGACACTTCCCATTTGATTGTTTTTCATAAAAACGTGTTTCTTAGTTTTTCTTAGTACATAAAGATTTTGTTGCATCTTGTATGTTAAATGAATGTTATTTGCATTATTTTAGTGTCACGTGTGTTATCATGATGGTGTGTGGTATTTGTTTGTATGATAATGTGCACATTTCATATTAGTATTTACCTCAGTTTGTGGAAAAGCTACTTGAGATTAACTTCAATCATGTGAATTTCTCTTTACAACCACATAACTTAAAAAGGTCAGAACTGAAAGCTAAAAAGTCACAATTATCTTTTAATTATTATTATTATTATTCCATGGTGAAAACAAGCTTTCATGGATAAATCATAAATTGACATTCCCAAAATGTTCTGTGACACTTCCCATTTGATTGTTTTTCATAAAAACGTGTTTCTTAGTTTTTCTTAGTACATAAAGATTTTGTTGCATCTTGTATGTTAAATGAATGTTATTTGCATTATTTTAGTGTCACGTGTGTTATCATGATGGTGTGTGGTATTTGTTTGTATGATAATGTGCACATTTCATATTAGTATTTACATCAGTTTATGGAAAAGCTACTTGAGATTAACTTCATCATGTGAATTTCTCTTTACAACCTGTGTTTTTAGGATAATTGTCAGTATAGTATAAAGGGTAAAAGTACAGTACAGTCTAAAAAAACAACAGATTTTAGTACTTTGGTATATTAACATTATTTCAGTTCCCTAAAACTTAGAATGTTGATATCGTATTATTTAAGCTAAAGTTCTGGCAACCACAGCTGCTGTTTTTTTTTTGTTTCGTTTTTTTTACAGCGTAGATGTAACTCGGCTTCCTCCTTTTTTTTTTTGTCTATTTTATCACCCTCAGAAGGTGTGTGCTCATCGTATGTTTCTGGATGACATCTTCCACTGTTAATTTCCAATCAAGCCTGGGCACAGATTGGTTGGCCCGCGGCACTTTTCCTCTTTCACGGCCCTCTGTCATGGCACGTCTTTTGGCACAGGAAAAAAGCATTCACATGGAGGTAAAAACACTTCAGGGAAGATTCAGATATCTTAAATAACTCCTTTACAAGCAACTGTTATTCATAACAAGACTTGTGGCGGGCACTGCTCCATACTGTACATCAGAGCTTCCTGAAGGTGGAAAATGTTTGCTCTGCGACTTATAAAATTTCCTGTTTTAAAAGGCACTCGTCTATAAATGACATTTGACTAAAAATATTAGTTTTATATAGATTGGAAAGGACTGAAAGGACTGATATTACCAAATATTTGAATTTTTGGATATCTTTCGGATATTAAAAAAAAAACTAGAATAGAATAGAATTTATTTTTATGGCCACAATAAAATAATAAATAAAAATTACAAAAATAAAATATTTGTAAAAATATGTATTTTTTTAATTAATATGGACATAGTAAAATAAAATAAAAAACAAACATTATACTGTAGATATGGAAACTCATCTCATTACTAAAATATTCAATTGATGTGTCAGAGGTGTATCAGCTATTTTACAAGACCAAACATGGCTCGTCCAATCAGATCCAATCCTAATTAGACTACACATATTGCATACCGCAAAAATAGCAATCGTAACTATTCCAAGCAGAGCCTAGAAAGCTCAGTTTTCTTCAAATGGTCCAAATATGTAAGCAATACTGAAATGAATTGTTAAAACAATATTCATACTCTCACTCAACACACACAGGTCTGTTATTATAATTGGCTGCTGTGCAATCCATGTATTACCGTGAACTGTGTACTTTTATTAACTTTCTCAAGAGAGCAGGTAATTGAGAGGTGTCGTATGCCGCCTCAACCCGAGCCCAGCTAATATTTCACTGTAATAGATCTCACACAGTTTGTATCAATCGCTAACCCAGTTTTCACTACATGGTTTGAAATATTTGCTGTATTATTTTTCATTTGCCACATGCGGCAGCTCCTGTTACTGCAACGGACTTACCAGAAGTTACAAAAACAAACTGATTTTACAAAAAAAGGGTCAGTCATCAGTTTCAGATCTATTGCAAATTCTTCTGCACACATCAGTCAAGTTCAATACATCGCGTGTTTAATGTATTCTCATGCGCATACAATAGGATAGCTCAGGAAGACAAAAGCAAACTGACCAGCCAGATATTTTGCAATTCGTTTTCCATTTATCACAGTTGTGCAAAGACGTTTGGCAGCACGGTCCTCTGCAGGGGTCAAGACGCTCACAAACTCAACTCTCAGCCCATCATCTACACCGATCTGAACGCTCTCTCACACTCCGCAAGGGGTCTGAGAGACCCTAAGGCCATTTTATTATCTAAAAAATAGATTTAACATTAGAGTATCAGATTGAGATTTTCTTAATCTTATGAGAACTGATAATAAACAAAATTCAAATGTCCTCCATGAAAAATGTAACTTGCATTACTTTCCTTGAGGAAGTAGGCCTATACTGTATATGCAATGAATTTTTAAACTAAATGCGTATATACCGGTTAAAAGATTGGGGTCAGTTTCTGTTCTTTTTTTTTTGGCATTTTTTATTATTATTATTTATTTATTATATTTTTTTACTTTATGATGATAGGACAGTTTAGAGTTGACAGGAAGTGAAGTGAGAGAAAGACAGGGGGCGGGATCAGGAAAGGTCCTCAAGCCGGGATTCGAACTCGGGACGCTTATAGCACAACATGTCGGCGCACTGCCCACAAGGCTATCGCCACAAACAAGTTTATATATTTTTAAGAAAATTAATCATTTTATTCAGCAAAAATGCATTAAACTGATCAAAAGTCACAGTAAAGACATATTACAAAGAATTTCTATTTCAAATAAATGTTGGAATCCTGGGGGGCGGGGGGAGCTATGTCATGGTTTCCACAAAAATATGCAGCACGATTGTTTTTTAACATTGATAATAATAGGAAATGTTTCTTGAGCAGCAAATCAGCATATTAGAATGATTTCTGAAGGATCATGTGACTCTGAAAGACTGGAGTAATGATTGACTGGAGTACAGCTTTGATCACAGGAATTACATTTTAACTTATAATAAAATAGAAAACGGTTATTTTAAATAAATAAATGTTAAATAAATATTTCTCAATATTTTTGTTTTTACTGTATTTTTAAATAAAAACATCAGCCTTGGTGAGCATAGCAATTTCTTTCCCAACTTTTGAGAGATATAGGCCTATTATTGTTGCATTTCTAGGTCTACAATTATATAAAATCATATTTAATTGAGAAAATTCAACAATGACAATGAACAACGTCGCAATAGGAAGACAAAGATGTGGTAGTTTGCTTTCAGTGATGACTAATACAGAGTTTAAATTACAGTCGGAGCTCTAAATGTATATTTTATGTAATATTCAATAGTATTCAATCATCTCTTTTGTCAACTGTTGCTTTGGATAAAAGCGTCTACTAAATGAATAAATGTAAATGTAAAACAAGTCAACTATCAGCTACCAAACTTGGCCCAAAATTCAGAATCTTCTCTCAACAGATTAGGGTTGGGCCGATAGACGATGTCATCGTCCATCGCCGATGGCTGACACTGACAGCCATCACGATGTTAAGCTGACATCGTGATTCCTTCCCCCCCACCCCCTCTCCCGCAATCCGCCGCATCCCAGTTCCGTGTTCGGAAAGGAAATGAAGTGTACTACGGAAACCCTAAAGGGAATAAATAGCCTACGAGATGGGAGGATAAAAAAATATATATTTCAATAGTTTTCTCGCAATTATATCGTTGGGTAAGTATAGGCAACTATATATATATTTTGCGGGCATCAGGGAGCCGCTATTGAAACCGCTTTCGATTGCGCACTCTCATTTTACTTTCACTTTCACTTTTGAGATTTGCGATCACAAGGACTCTATACTATGGAGCGGCAGTACTTACCACACATTTGACAAGATTAGATGTTTGTCATTTGTGCTCAGGATCTGCAAATCATTCGCCATCGTCCTATCAGACATTTCTCCTTACTCTGTGTATGTGGTAAGTGAACTTTCATGTACTGTAATGTAACAGGCTACCGCTAGCAAGCGGCTAACCTTTCAGTGGCTCCGTAGAAAGCACGCGTTATTTGTTTCACGCTTCGGGCACACCCCTAACCCCGCCCCCCGATATCATCGTTTCACTGCAGACATCGTCCGATGCCAATTTGGTAGACATAGCCCAACCCTACATCAGATCATAGTTTATGAATAATGATGAAGATTATGGATATGTTTGACCTTCTCTCGTCTCCTATCACAGTCTGTCAGGCCTCTGACCTCCTCATCCACTCAGCTCCTCTCCGGACACATCTGACATACTGGAAAAACCTCTGTTTAACCCCAGTAATTCTTCTACCTCATTGTAATCATCTAGCCTGTTTATCTTCTGCTTTAGTGGTTCTTGCTAAAAAAACAAACAAAAAAAAAGCCTACAGACTTATATTGAAGTACCAAAGCAACGCACTGACAACCACTCAGAACACCATATCAAACACATAGCACAAGATCAAGACCATAGAGTACAATAGAAACTGTATAGTAAAGGCTCTTGACAACCACCCAAAATATCCTAACAACCACACACAACAGCATTTTGGAGATGGGTTGTAGAGCACACCTCGCTTTTCAGACCGATTAGTTTTGTAAAAATCGACGCGTTTCAGAAAGGCGGGGCATAGAGGAGAAACAATAATGTACAGTATGTGGAAAATAATGTGTTTTTTGAACCTTAAACCGCATAAACACATTTCATTACACCAAATACACAAAATAATGTTCTTTTTAGCAGCATCATATGACCCCTTTAAATGAACACACACACACACATTCAACACTCACAGACACACATAAGCCGTATGATGGAGGGTGATGATGGGCAAACAACCTCCAAATAAAACGGAACCATTCCAGAAAAAAAGCTCTAATCGTAAACATAAATAGAAGTGAATCAATCAGAAGTAATCCCCCCAGACTGAGGCGATGGGTGGTACCAGCCTGTGCCCAGGTGTTAGCATTTTAGTAGCTGACAGAAAATAAATTCAACTGCAGCTTGTGTGATCTCACACAATGAGCTCATGTATTCTGTGTGAATGAGAAGGAGGGGATGGAACAAACCGAAATCAAATTAAAATGAAATGAAACAAATGCATAAGTAAAAATGTGAAAAGCAGTCCTAGCCTGCTGGGCAGCTTTTCATCTTCACTTTCAAATACTAACTAAATAACTAACTATCTAACCATCTAACAAATAAATAAATAAATACATACATTTAGTTAGTTGTATATATAACAACCACAACCACACACACACACACACACACACACACACATAACAACCACACACAACAGCATTTTGGAGATGGGTTGTGCAAGTGTAATGTAAAAATGTAATGTAAGAAGTCTGTAAGGGTGGATAAGACCCATTATGGATAACCTTAACTTTGTTTTTGCTTTGAATGATTTCAGTGAGTTATGATGGTCATGCAGGATTTATCATACCATGTTTTATTTCAGTCCTTCATCATTGTTTAATCAAATTACTCATATTTTTCCTGCATGCATCCTGTATTCCCCTTTGGTTTATTCCTACGATGAGAGTCAAACACGAGACCAGTCCAATGTACTTGTTACAAATGGCTAATAAAATTACAGTCCTTGCCAAAACTTTTTAAAGGGGTCATATGATGCGACACACACACACACACACACACACACACACATATATATATATATATATATATATATGTGTATACTGTATATACATAATGTGTTTCAAAATACAACGAAATAAAGCAGGAATTGTCATCACAGAAAGAACGTTTACAGACCCTCATGACTATTTTTCAAAGTCATTAAAAAAATAAAATATATATAAAAAAGATTTTGACCTTGAGATGTTGCAAGGTAACTTCAGGTTGACTAATGGCATAACTCCAAGAAAACGTCTTGATGTTCAAAAATCTCAGAAAAAAAAAAAAAAAAAAAAAGAGAGATTCCTTTTGTATTCAAGGTGTATGTATACCATTTGAAATCAAACAGTTTAAACACATTAAACTATCATGATTATAATTACAATTCTAAGAACTTGCCACATGCATTTTAAATCATATATTAAAACGTTTTTTTCCTCACCATCATATTCAACACCCATATTTGGTATTGACTCATAAACGCCCGTCATATCAAACCTTCCTGTCTGCAGTCAGCAGGGTCACGCATGTGCCGACATGGCTTGGGATTGGATGTGAAATTAAAGCATGTTCCTGTATACGACATCTTAGTTTAATGACACTGTTGGCGTCTGAGATAAGCCTGTGTTTGCTATGGCATCAGTTTAACTTAATGGAGGAATTATGAAGTAAATGGCTTAAAATAAAGCATTACCCACAGGCCACAGTGCAGAAATGAGCACGTTCCAGCATGAACCGCTTCTCTCACTCCATCAAATCATGCTTAAAAGAAACTTTTCTCAAAAAAGACCTACTTCCATAGCGTCGGAACCTATAGAAACTGCACCATTGT
This sequence comes from Sinocyclocheilus rhinocerous, assembly GCF_001515625.1. Lineage (NCBI taxonomy): Eukaryota > Metazoa > Chordata > Actinopteri > Cypriniformes > Cyprinidae > Sinocyclocheilus > Sinocyclocheilus rhinocerous. Next base: position 696,449 of record NW_015659941.1, on the reverse strand, counting down.
TTTTATTGCAGTTTTTTTTAGTAATTTTGCGCAAATTACATGTGCGGTTTACTTCCATAGTTGCAGTCATTCCAGGTAACAGCGTTTGTACGGTTCGCGGAGCGCTGGATCTGATAGGAAAATTTAAGGGTCCCTCAACTCAAGACTATTTCCTGTAATCAAGCTGGCTGTTACAGCACAGATTTAAAAGAGATCACAGTCCAGCCCAAATGTAAGCATGCATCTACACTGACAAACCTACACATTTAAAATGAACTTTTAATACAAATAGAGACATGACTCAAAAATATGAACATGAATATGAAGATTAACACTTAAAATAAAAGTCTGTCATTAAAAGTCTTCAATTATAAATGCACAGTTACATATACAAAAGAAATTGTTTATTATTCTTAAACAAACTAGATTTTTACAAATTGCAAAGAAAATGTGAGTGGTGTTTGCCTGTACTTGCGAATTGTTGTCTCTATAATATTCTGGTTCCGTGTAAATCTGATTATTTTTTACCCAAAAAAATCTCTAGAATGCTAGACTGTAAATTTAAGATTCTAATCTCTGCATTTATACTTAATATGCCAGAACTTTAATATTTTGTGAATTTATGTTCTTTTTACATATTTTTGTTATTTTTATAAATTAATACTTTTATTCAGCAAGGATGAATAGAATTGATCAAAAGTGACAGAAAAACATTTATAATGTTACAAAAGATTTCTATTGCTCTTTTGAACTTTCTATTCATCCATGAATCCTAAAAAAAAAAAAAAATTATCAGTTTCCACAAAATATGAAGCAGCGCAGGAAATCAGCATATTAGAATGATTTCTGAAGGATCATGTGACTGGAGTTATGATGCTGAAAATTCAGCTTTGTAACACAGGAATAAATTACATTTTAAAATATATTCAAATAGAAAACAGTTCTTTTAAATTGTAATAATATCTCACAATATTAGTTTTTACTGTATTTTAAATCAAATAAATGCAGCCTTGCTGAGCATAAGAGACTTCTTTCAAAACTTTCATGTGATCTAGCCTTATTATTGTTGCATCTGTAGGTCTACAATTACATAAAATTATACATAATATAACAAACCCCAAACTTTTGAACAGTAATATTAAACAGCATATATATTAACCCGTTTTGTCTGTGCATACTGATGTGTGTTGCAGGAAATCGAGTCTACATCGAGTAGAAATCGAGTGCAAACTCTATCTTCAAGGAGCAGAGGTTATCCATTTAAATTGAGTTAACCAGATAAATATTGTCATTGCCCAAAGACCCTCCTCGCTGCAGCTCTCCAGTCATGTTGGTGGTCAGTTTAAATGGCCTGATTGTAGCAGGCGTTCCCGGATGACACTGGGCTCCATTGTGCCTGAATGCACCCTGGAAGTCAGGTCTGCCAAAGCACCCTCTGTGTCTCTATCTGATGGCACGCAACGCTGATCAAGCCTTCACTGATCTTATTCTTGGCTTGGTGAAGCTTTATGTGGTCATTCGATAACTGAACCTGATAGCAGCAGGGCCTAGAGGTCAAGAAGCTCATTGACATCTACCACAACAGCTATAGAGCAGGTGCGCTGGATAAGTCAAGCTTTTTGAAAGCATCGCTGTTTTTGTCATGCAGAGGAATAATTCGGTCTTTGTTAAACACCCTCATGTTGTTCCAAACCTGTATGCTGTTATGTTTCGTTTGCAATGCAAAAGAATGAATCATTAAACAGCTCTATTCCATACAACGTCAGTTCATGGTAACCACATCTTTCAAGTGCCAAAAACAAAATAAGCACCAGAAGAGCATCATAAAAAGTTGATATGGCCCCCTCCAACCGATCGATAGTGGCTTTTTGACCTACGGTTTGCCCTCAAACTTGAGAAGATTACATTTGGAGCCAGAATGACACCTGATCGTTTTACAAAGTCTTGTGGCACGATTTTACATTACTTTAACAGTTTCTGGTTAAAATGTCTTATTTTCTTATTTTATTTGGATGTTTATATATGTATCATTGTTATTTTATTAATATTTTGGATCAGTTTTTATTTTCATATTTAATGTTTTCATTTTAATTTTTGTTATTTTAATTTGTGTTTTTGTAATTTTTTGTAGTTTTTGTTTAAAGTAAAATGTTTATGGTTGTAATTGTAGTTTCAGTTTTATTTAACTATAATATTTTTTTTTTTAAACAACAGTGAAAGTAGGGCATTGTATGTGCTGTAATAATATAAAGGAACTTTCCATATTTTTTTTCAGGTGTTTTAGCTGTATTTTGAATTTTGCACACTGCGTTGTGTTAACGGAAATGTAAAATTAATGCATAATGTCCCAGCAGAAAATGACCAATACATTTTATTTCCAGTGCTAATATATATGCATATATTACTGGTTGTATTTTCATATGTTTGGCATATATTAAAGGGATAGTTCACCCAAAAATGAAAATTTGATGTTTATCTGCTTACCCCCAGGGCATCCAAGATGTAGGTGACTTTGTTTCTTCAGTAATTTTGTTACCATTGCCATGCATTATACGACTGATAGACTGCACCGGTTAAAGTTAAAAATCATCATATGTGTTCTACTGAAGAAACAAAGTCACCTACATCTTGGATGCCCTGGGGGTAAGCAGATAAACATCACATTTTCATTTTTGGGTGAACTATCCCTTTAAGCTTGCTATTTTTTTCTTCTTCTAGTTTTTTGTTCTCTTATTTCTGTAATAGTTCAATGCTTGTATTTGTGTCTTGAGATGTTTAATTTTTTTTTTTTCCAAAAAGACAATAACATAAGCTGTAGAAATTATGATATGAATATTTTTTACTCTGATAATTTCACTTTTGATCTCATAATTATGACCTAGTGTATCATGACTTTTCTTTTTTTATCTCATAATTATGACCAGTGTTAGTTTTGACTTATGTCATAATTTCATCTTTTTAGGTGGCTTTTTAATCTCATAATTGTGGGGTTTATCACATAACTATGACTTTGAATTTTCTAATCATGATTTACCAAAGCATGATTTTTTTTTTAAAGCATGCATATAAATAAATAAACAAACAAACAAACTTCATATTTGATTTATGTATTGCATTCCAAGTTTTCCAACACCACACAAAAGGGTTTTTTTTGTTTGTTTTTTTTGGTGCTTGACAGGCTCTCATTGTATGGAAAAAGTGTTCAAGAAATAAACAACAGCATATGGTTTTTATAGGACATGAGGGTGTGTAAATAATGATACAGTGAACTATTGAAGCTTTCATAACTGTAAAAGGAATCTCTAACAGATGAAAGCATCCTGAAATGTAATAATAAAGTCAGTTTTCCAAGTTGTTCTGCATTTTTGTTTCACAAATATATATCTGAACACTCCCTATTTCAGTGAACTATGGTGATTGTGTTAGCTTTATTGTCTAAATGTGACATGTTGCAGATGTGAAACGTATCAGCGGAGTTATGAGGTGATACCAGAGAGCCATTGAGATGGCGCCGAACAAATAAAGTGATAAATACACACAATAATGTCATCACGGAGATAAATAAGATGAGACTAAACATCTGTGATCAACACTCAAATAAAACGAGTTGCACATAAGATATTAATATTAAATATAAAAATCATTTATTTTACAAAAAATAAAAATGAATGCATAAATGAATTAATACATACATGCATACATAATATACATATATTTAGCAAAATGCTCCAAATTTGGAAATAAGCATTGGCTAAAAGATCAATCATTGGATTTAAGAACAGATATTGGTTTGTTAAAACGAAGATCAATTAAAATCGAGAAATCAACACCTCGTAACCCTAATGGAAAGACTAACATTTTAAAGAAAGCAACTATCATAACAGCCAGATTGATTTTGTTTTAATGCACACTGGGGGGAAAATCAAGATTTGTGGTATCTTTCATGTCTGTAGCACAAATGGTGTACGATGAGTTACACAATGAAGTTACATAATAGCTGTGATGATGGTCTTATAGCAAATGTCTGAGAAAGATGGGGGTTGGTCTAATAATGGATCAAATTATTCTCAGAAAAGTAGAGTTGGTAATCTGAAGTCTGGCAGCCTGCAATGACGGGTTTAGGACAGAAATAGAGGAGCCGTATTCGTAGCCCCAGAGCCCATTACTAGTTCCGGAGCTCGTGGCACCATCCTGTCTGTGAAGAACGAGCTGGAGAGCCGAGGTGATACCATCACAGCAGGGCCAGTGAAACACTAGCTCCATTCCAGCGCACAGGAGCCCCAGTGATATCAGACATATTCTATAAGCCCAGAGAGTCTGCAGTAATGGGACGTGAGGAGCAGTTAGTCATGTTTGGTTGCACGTGACTAGCATATTGCTGCACTTATGCATATAGCAAGTAAAAACTGATTTGATTTGCTGCACAAATGATGTCTGAAGACATGTGGAAACACAAGCAATAAAGTAAATTTCAAAAACTGAAATAAATATGAAATGAAATAAGATCATATTAGATTAAATAAATATAAGATATAAGATTTATATAATATATAAGATGAAAAATTCAACTAAAATGAGAAATGTCGCCTTGGCAACTAACTGAAGTTTAAGTTGAAGCACTACAATTACTAACTAGAAATACATAAAAACTAAAATGGAACTAAAACTAATATAAAAAAAATAAATAAATTACTAAATAGTAAAATAAAAAATGAAAACAAAAGCACATAAAATTAATAAAAATGTAATTAAAAATAAAGTGAAAATATAAAATAAAAGCTAATTAGAAAAATAACAGTATATAAAAAATGCTAAAATAACCCTGAAAACACCAACCACTCATGCTTTCATCAGAAAAAGATCAATTATAGATTTCAAAACATAAACTAAATGAAAATTAGAAATGTCACCTTGGCAAGAGAAATACGTTTCGGTTGAAGCACTAAAATTACTAACTAGAAATACATCAAAACTAAAACTGAACGAAAACTAAAACTGAAATTAAAAAAAAAAACTAAATAGTAACATTCTAAAAAATGAATACAAAAGAACATAAAAAATCAATATGAAATATGGAAAAATAAAGATAATTCAAAATATTATTAGAAAAGTATAATATTAAAATGACTAAAATAACACTGTGCAAAAACCACTCACACTAGATTTAAAGACAAACTAAAAATGAAAAATGTTACCTTAAATTCAATAATTTTAAGTTGAAGCACTAAAATTAAATCTGGAAGAAGCATAAAAACTAAAACTGAAATGTAAAAAAAAAAATATATATATATATATATATAAATAAATTATTAAAAAGTTTAAATTACTCACTTATTTTGATGTAAAAATTATTATTATTTTTTTTACAATGGTATCTTTGCAACAAAAAAAAAAACAGTACTAGCATTGTACAATGTCTTAAAAACATTTATTTTAAAAACCTATGGTGTGTGTGTGTGTGTGTGTATATATATATATGCTGTTGAACGATTTAAAAAAAATACTAATGACCCATTTTTCTGTAAACAATCACAATTAATCACACCAAATAAAAGCAGCCTTGGTGAGCATAAGAGACTTGTATATATAGAGAGAAAGAGTTATTTATGACATAAAAATATTAATATAAATTACAACAACATTTTGGGTACTAAAATACACCAAAAGCATGTGTTAAAAAAACACACACAAAAAACAATGCTTTTATTTTTCTAACACTCACATACACTTCCAAATCTCTCAACACGTGGCATCTAGAAGTGTATCAGTGCCAGCTGTAATTACAGTCATTTGTAAAATCCCCACTTCCAGCTCCAGATTTGGTTTCAGAAAATCTATGAATACACAGTGTGCTAACCCTCTTAGCAAAGCCACCCAGATAATAAGATCTATCAAACATGATTCAGCCCCTACAATTTCATATTTGCCTAGTCTATGATTTATGGTGGTCATTATGAAGATTAAATATGTACTACATGTGTTCACATGACGCCTGTCCTAAATCTCACAAAGGTTCTTCTGTTTCTCTGTCTGTCTCTGTCTCTGTGTGTGTGTGTGTGTGTGTGTGTGTGTGTCTGTGTGTGTGTGTGTGTGTGTGTGTGTGTTTAGATGGGGCGATGAGTTTTGTGAGCAGAGCTCCACACGCTCCTGCTCTAAACGCTTCAGTTACAACAAAAAGCTGAGGCAGACAGTAAAGCGTGACGCCTGCGTGTCCATTGTGCAGCAGAGCAGGGTAGTCGCTCATTTATGAGCGTGTTTATTTGTATGTACGCGCTCATGCATGATCAGGACTGTCTGTGTGGTCTTTGGGGTCATGGTTTGGCCCTCATTGGCCCAGTGAGGGAAGTACACACTTTTACAGCCTTACAGCGGCCAGGTCTCAAGGGTCTGTGTGGTTCATGCCCAGCGTCCCATGCCAACCCACATTTACCCAGACCACAGACCAAATGACTTGCCTTTCGGACATCAACTATCTACTTGAAATAACTCACCATTTTAACTAGATAGTATTAGTTTATTATGTTATGACACAAAAACAACAATAAAATACTGTGTAAAGTAAAGTGTCAAGATGGCATTTTCATGGTACGGTGACATAGCATGGTACTGAATTTGGGAGTTCTACAGATAATATATAATTTACATAATATAGAGTACAGTATTATTATAGAATCATTTCCAAAATAAAATAAAATAAAATAATTACCATGGTACATTTGCGAAAAACATAGTACTAGCATGGTACAATGCTAGTAACAAAAGAAAAAAGTTCTTCAAAAAATACTGATTTTTACAGATAATATATAATTTACATAATATAGAGTACAGTATTATAGGATCATGTCCAAAATAAAACACAAAATAAAATTAAAAGATTAAAAAAATAATTACCATGGTAAATTTGCAAACAAAACATGGTACTAGCATTATAAAATGTCTTTAAAAAAACAACAACAACAACAAAAACCACATTACTGTATTAAGTCGAGGTATGTAAAATGTATTTATACCCTAACAATATATCCAACTAATATATGATTGGGCAATGTTATAATATATATAATAATATAGAATATATTATTATAATAGCACCATGTCCAAAATAATAGTTTAATTTAATTTAATTTATAAATAAATAAATACTTTGTTCAAAAACATGGTTTTCAAATATAAATAAAAAAAATTATAGCAAATCATAAGCTAAAGCTAGAAAAAATAATACTACAACACAAAAATACCCTAACAATATATCCAACTAATATATGACTGGGCAATGTTATAATATATATAATAATCTAGAATATATTATTATAATGGCACCATGTCCAAAATAATAATTTAATTTAATTTAATTTAATTTAATTTAATTTTAAAATACTTTGTTCAAAAACATGGTTTTCAAATATAAAAAAAAAAAATTATAGCAAATCATAAGCTAAAGCTAGAAAAAATAATACTACAACACAAAAATACCCTAACAATGTATCCAACTAATATTACTAATATTACTATCCTATTACTTGTTTCACTTCTGTTTCAGTTTTTGTAACCATTTCTTACAATACCCTAACAATATATCCAACTAATATATGACTGGGCAATGTTATAATATATATATATATATATATATAATATATAATATATTATTATAATGGCACCATGTCCAAAATGATTTGATTTGATTTGATTTGATTTGTAAATAAATACTTTGTTCAAAAACATGGTTTTCAAATATAATTAAAAAAATTATAGCAAATCATAAGCTAAAGCTAGAAAAAAAATAATAATACAACAATCTGCATAAACACACCAGTTGACCTCTGTACTCAACTAAAATCAACTAGATGACCATTCTCATCCATCCCTACTATGCATTATTCAAAATATATTTGTCTTTGTATTGTTCAGTCAAAATGTAACTCGCTTCACATCTGAAATAACTTTCCTTTTCAGCTGACGTCACCAAGACCTCTTATTTCTCAGCCACCTGTCATATAGATACACTTTTCTCCATCAAATCAAACCCCGGTGGATTAAATCAAGTCCTGCTCCACCTTTTGGTCTCATATAACATCCCGTTTGCCTCTGAAATACGTTACTTTACAGAAGGGGTTGCGATGCGGTTTCTTGCTGGATATCTGTCACGGCACTTAAGCAGTACTCATCAGTAGTGTGATGGCCGGAGGTGCTGATATATGGAGAGGTGAGTCTTTGTGAAACACATGTCCAGTCTGTTGGGTCTCTGGCGCCTATACATCCACAGGACGTCCAGTACCCTGCCACTGTGATAAAGAGCCTTTCCTCTGACCTGTGTACTGACATGCTCTCGTCCCAACACGACACTTAGCAGCTTAAATTTACAACACCCTTCAAACCAAGAGACCAACACAATCTCAGCACTCAGCGGGTGGAGAGGATGAGTGAGAGTTCATTCATAAAAACTTCCGGACACAAAACCATCTGATTTACCTAAAGCTACACAACCTTGACACCCAAACTGCCACATCATTTCCCTTTACTACTGATCTGTTTACATCCTCAGCATATTATTTAGACAAGTACAATTGAAGAACTCGAGTGTGTTTATTGGCTAATATTACCACAGTGCACTCAATTACTTTAACTTTGCATTAAAATTACTTCCTAAATTATTTACTAATGGAAAATTACATGCTTTCAACTGTATAGCATACACTAGAACTGAGAAACAGTTTTATCGCAGACTCCTTTTATTGCATACTGTTTGCAATTGCATATTAGCATGTGCATAAATCACATTTTGCATGTGCATAAATTCTCATTACTTAACTTTTAGGTTCATGCATTTAAAATTTGTTGTTCCTCACCACTGAAAATGTCAAAAGTCACTAACACACAAATGGTTATAACATAAAATGTACAAATTTCAACATACAATGACTTAGTACACACTAAATCTAATCAAATAACATGCAATATAACACAATCATACTTAGGATTCTAAGAGAAGGGATAGACATATTCAACATAAATCAAATAAACTATTTGCCATTTCAAGCAAATATTAAATAGTGCACAAATCCCTACTTATATAGTACTTTTTATAGACAGTCTAGGTATGTTTCCATCCAAAGTTGTGAATTTAACTTATACGGATATCTTAACTTGTGTAGAAATTGGAATAGCACTTAAAACATTTTTTTTAATAACGTGTATCTTGGTGTTACATAATACATGGATGGAATCATAGCTACTGTAAACTTTCTGTGAATGGGAAAAAACAGCATGAACATTCCTGCACTTCCTTCGTTGTTCGGTTTAAGGGTACGTTTACAAGACAGCAGTTGTACTAAAAAGTTTTCCTTTTTGCATTTTCACAAAGTTTTGTGTACAGACGACAACGTCGTCAAACAATCCCTGTTCACATGGATCCACAAAAACGACTTAAACACTAATTATGCATGCCAGGCCTGTAGTTAGCGCTGTCACTTTGTAAAGAAACACTACGCGCATGCACACATATGCATTGACTGAACTCAAAATATGCACGCACATGATGTCACAGTTTTCAAAAACTTGTACTTTGAAACCAGAGTTTGTGTTTTCAGGCCCCCCAAACACCGCTGTCATGTAAATGAACAGCCAAAACCCATCCAATTTGTTTTCAATTTTTCGTTTTCCACCCCCTAAAATGACATGCAGGTGAGTTAATGATAATGATGAATTTGTTTCAACTACTCCTTTAAATTTCCTTTATGTTTCTCTAACAAAACTGTCCATCTCTGTCAAAATCAGATCAACTCTAATAAGAGCCATGTGGGAAAAAAACGAAGTTAAAAGCTCAATGGAGAGATACGACGCTATCTATAGTTCTGGGCTGCATTTGCTGCTTATCTTTAGACAGGAAACGCTGTAGTCAGAAGACTGACATCACTTAGGCTGGAGTGTGCATATGAACACACACACACACACTAACTGAAGTGATCACTAACCAGAAGTCTCCTGTCTGGAGTCTCTCTTGCTCAGCAGGGTAAAGCTTTACAGGATTTACTCAACAGATATTAAATCAAACAGAATTATTCTGAACCCTTAGGAACGTAAAGTTGTAAATCTGATCAAATGTTAGGAAGAATAAAAGATATTAAATTCATGACTTCTCTTTAACCCACTTCTCGCTGAGGTCAGCCATAACTTGTGCACATATTAGTTACTTATCATCACTTAAAAAAGCTTTTATTCCACCGGTAAATTTATCACTGCTTGAATTGCAATGTATCCGGCTATGCTGAAAAAATCATTTCATACACATAATCAAGTGTAGTGGTTCTCAATTGGTGTTTCAGTTCTGACAGCAGAGAAAAAAATGCTAAATGCAAAAACTAAATGCAACTATGTTGCAAAAAAAAAAATCAAAGTTTTAAATAAAGCAAAATTATTGGTGTTTTACAACAAAAAATGCTATTTCAGTCTTTCAATCAAAAGAGTTGTGAACCATCATTTTGGAATGGGACTTCAGAGCATTCATTTCGAATCATTCAACTTGCAAATTGATTCACGAATCCGCTCCGAAGTTCGATCTGAATTAAATAATTCATGATACACCAAGGTCTGATCTAAAACAAAGGATTCTCGAACCAACACAAATCTACAAACATATTCAGTTAACCGGTTTACTGCTAGCTAGTAAAAACACTCCGTTAATATGATGAGCTGCACCTCAAAATACCTGTTAGATGGAAACATTACGTGCATTATAATTGAGTTTGTAGCTTAATTCACTGTATTTAAAATAGTTTGACCACTGCAATTCAGCTGGTGACAATTCAATAAGAAATCAGTTGAAAGCATCCAGTCATCTCATACCACTGAAGTGAGTGTTAAATTTATCAGTATATATTGTAATACATATTTGAAAAATTATTGTTGTATATAATTGTATTAGTATATAGAGTGATAGTCAATGTAAAAAGAGCAAATGGGAGAAGCAGATGAACACAAAAAAGCATAACAACAAAGTTAAAGAGAGTAAACTTCATCATTCAACTGAACTGTGCATGTATGTATTAAACACTTTGGCTACCTTATATGTTCTTACTTCGCCCATGTATTAAATGTGCGTCCTTGAAAGCATGCAGTTTTCTAGCATGTTTAAAGTTGCTTTGCAACGATTTGTATCGTGAAAAGCGCTATACAAATAAACTTGAATTGAATTGAATTCTAGCATATTCACTTAAATTTCTCAGGTAATATCAGTGGTATGATCTATTTCAGATGCGGCCAAAATTACAACAACGATGATTACATATACATATATTTAATTGTTTGATCAAAATTATTGCTAGGGACAATTTAGTAGTCACTGATTATTGATAGGGACATGTCCCTAGCTTCCCTATTAAATTCTACACCCTTGCAGGACATACAAAAATGAGAGTATGTTATGAGGCACGCAGTGTGCAGACTGAGTATGACTGAAAATACTGAGCATATTATGGCAAGCCTTAGTTGTATAAACAGCGTTTAGGATTATGGCTTTGATTATAATGTCCCATCAGTATTGATAGTAATTAGGCACGTCATTATAAATGGTTCTCTCAGTCTCTGGAGGGATCGTATGATCTACTTTCTTTCCTGTCACTATGCCTAAATATTTGTGACCTCAATGTTTCCAGCATGCCGTCTATTTACGGCTCATTCACAGGGCGACAATATAATTTAAAACCCATACAACAGGGGAAGGTCTACAGAGTAAGTTCCTATCCGACTCATCTGAGAACACCGATAGTTAATTGACAGAATAGACATCATTCCAAATGAGGTTAACCTAGCACTAAATGGATGACTAGTAAACAAGTTAAAGGCCCAGACATTCAGGCTGCATTGTATATCAAGATCTTGTCAACTATACAGAACATCTATCTATAAACCTTAAGCTGTATTACAAAACAATATCTTACCAGAAACTTCTTGTGTTGGGTCTTTCCTTTTATGCAGTACCATTTGAGCTCTGTAATATAAAATACAATAAAAAATGAAGTTTGCATTGTAATTTTAGGTATGTATTTCTCTTCTGTATATTTCTATACAGGATCCATATCTCCTCCTAAACTGTATTCATTATAACTTGACTACTAATTCAATGGCAAGAAAACAAACGAGATGGAAATAAAGAGCTCAAACTAGTCATTGCTCATGTTATCAAATAGTGGAAGGTTTTTGAGGGCAACAAACCAACTAACAGCATAAAACATCACAGAAGTTCATCCAATCCAGAGCTAAGACTTACTCATGTTTGTGCTGTTGATTTCCCTCCAAATGGTGCCATGATGTCACTTCCTGTATGATTATGTCATTAAGGAAGCAGCTTTTGTTATTTGAAGGGATTTTAACAAAATACTAACATGGTCAAAAGTGATTTTGAGGACAGGAAGAACATAGAAATTGTTTAATAATTGAAACAATATTCACAAGAAAACATGCATAATAAATCAAATTAAATAAAAATTAAATAAAACATGATTTCATGATACAAAATCTTGGCAAGCAGTTTTTCCCCAAGTCAGGTTGAAATATCATAGAGAATATATTGTAGCGTTCTCAGACAAGGACGAGGCGTTTTTGATGCAAAAGGGGTGTTTATTTGGGCTGCTGTCGGCCACAACCCACGCCGTACACACCCCGACTTAAGAGAGAACCGCACTTGTACCAGCGAGGCACTCTTCTGACCCCCTTCTCTCAGTTTCCCCTTACACACCCCAGGGGGTGGAGCCTCTTTCCCTATACACTTGAACATCTGCAAAAATGAATAAAGTACAACATTAACATTAAACACATTTTTTCCCACAAGACAACAACATTCTGAACACGTTACAATATGTCTGGGAGTTGCCAAAAAGGTTACTTGCCTCAGAAGGCTGACTTTACTTTAAAGGTGCTGTATGTAAGTTTTTGACTCTACTAAAACCTCTCCGATATTTTGAATTTGGACTGCAATACCTAGTTCAACCACTCTGTGTCAATCCTACATACAGCACCTTTAACACAAGTATTTAATTATCTCATGAGCCCCTGCAGTTTCATTAAGAACCTCTAGGGGTTTGTGAACACCTACTTTAGACCCTGACCTAGACCTCTGAACGAAAATTAGAGGTACCGGTGAAGAGAGAGTGCCAGCTGCCACATGTCTGCTATTAGCTAAGTGCTGGTGTTTATGGTCTGCACTGTGTTGCTCTTAAGTGGAGATGATGTCACTAACCAGCTCGAGATGGGGAAGCACTTCACACTGGGGTAAACAGTAACCAGGCAATGAAAGGCCATCCACCGCCGTGACCCTCAGCCGCGAGGAGCACGCATGACTGGACCGTTCCCATATGGACAAAAAGTGACTCCTAAAAAGCTACACCTGCATTGGTCTGTTCTTGCTGGAAAGAGACAATTTTATAATGTTGAATTAAGAAAATTGATCCTTTTTTTCTTTTCTTCTTTCTTTCTTTTTTTTTAAAGGTGGAGAGGGTAATTTTGATGTTAAAGTATCCCAGTTTAATCTGCAACATACAATGCATGTAGTACAAATACTACAGTTTGAGGTTGGTAAGATTCTTAATTTTTTTTTTGACAGAAGTCTCTTACGTTCACCAAGGCTACATTTATTTGATCAAAAATACAGTAAAAACATGAATATTGTGAAAAAATATTACAATGTAAAATAACTGTGTTCTATTGGAATATATTGTAAAATGTAATTTATTCCTGTGATGCAAAGCTGAATTTTCATCATTATTACTGCAGTTTTCAGTGTCACATGATCCTTCAGAAATCATTCTAATATGCTGATTTGCAGCTCAGGAAACATTTCATTTATCATGAATTATGATTTCTTTTTTAAAACCATGATTTTTTTTTTTTCAGAATTCCTTGATTGAAGGAAAGTTCAAAATAACATTAATTATTTGAAATATACATATTTTTTATAATATTATAAATGTCTTTACTGTAATTTTTGATCAATCGTGCTGAATCAAAATATTCACATCTTTCACATCTTCTTTTGTAAAATATTTGTAGTGTTCCATTGATTTGAGGTTTCATTCATGTCTAAATGGGTTACACATTGATTTCTGTTCCTCTTTGTTCACTACCAGAAAGTTGGATTTTGGGTAAAAACTCCACACAAACACAGCAAACGGTCCATTCCAGGCCGTACCAAGAGGCATTTCGTGTTTTTGCGTGACTGAAGTTCATATAAAAAGACTTTGTCTCATAATTTGCTTGGTTTGGATGGTGTCCATCAACGAGGGGTTTTTATTTGGTGCTTTTGGTGTGACGGACTGAACCTTCACTCACAAACCCCTTTCAATATGGTTCACATTTCTCAACTCATACTAAACGCACCATGAATCATCTGTCGTCGTAACCACTGAATACAGGCTATTGATCTATATAAACACGCTCGCATCCTCAGGCGCTTGACTTCTATCACATTCACCAACTCAGCCCACTGACAGAATGAATGCTGAAACCGTAGACAATTGAAAGCGCTCGGCGGAAAACTCTAATTTCTCTTGCTCGTGAATCTATGCGGCAGACTTCCATTTGCTAACCATTAAATGAGCCAGATTGAGATCATCTTCCAAACCGACGTCTGCCTGTCCTCCACTGAAGTTCAAACCACACAGTCGTTGAATGTGTTTATAGCTGCTGCGTTTCAGGCTCATCAATGGAAAGTGTCTTACGAGAAGTCAACACTTCTCACAAGCCATTTTACTGATGCATCTGACGCGTTTCTGAATGAAACAGGATATACCGCATGATTTCAAGTGGAAGAATGAATTGTGCCCAAAAAGAGCAGGACCATGCATTAAGAAACATTCATGTCTAAATGGGTTACACATTGATTTCTGTTCCTCTTTGTTCACTACCAGAAAGTTGGATTTTGGGTAAAAACTCCACACAAACACAGCAAACGGTCCATTCCAGGCCGTACCAAGAGGCATTTCGTGTTTTTGCGTGACTGAAGTTCATATAAAAAGACTTTGTCTCATAATTTGCTTGGTTTGGATGGTGTCCATCAACGAGGGGTTTTTATTTGGTGCTTTTGGTGTGACGGACTGAACCTTCACTCACAAACCCCTTTCAATATGGTTCACATTTCTCAACTCATACTAAACGCACCATGAATCATCTGTCGTCGTAACCACTGAATACAGGCTATTGATCTATATAAACACGCTCGCATCCTCAGGCGCTTGACTTCTATCACATTCACCAACTCAGCCCACTGACAGAATGAATGCTGAAACCGTAGACAATTGAAAGCGCTCGGCGGAAAACTCTAATTTCTCTTGCTCGTGAATCTATGCGGCAGACTTCCATTTCCTAACCATTAAATGAGCCAGATTGAGATCATCTTCCAAACCGACGTCTGCCTGTCCTCCACTGAAGTTCAAACCACACAGTCGTTGAATGTGTTTATAGCTGCTGCGTTTCAGGCTCATCAATGGAAATTCAACACTTCTCACAAGCGATTTTACTGATGCATCTGACGCGTTTCTGAATGAAACAGGATATTCCGCATGATTTCAAGTGGAAGAATGAATTGTGCCCAAAAAGAGCAGGAACATGCATTAAGAAAGTAAATATGGTTGATTTTGACGTCTTTAGCAGTCGCAATCATGCATGCAGAATTCCAACTGAACCAGGGAACGTTGACGTCGTTGACAGACACAGCGAATGTGTCATCAGCATCATAAATCATTTTTGATGACGTTCATTCGGCCAACACAAACTCTTCAGTTCACAGGCCAAAACCTTCCAGTTCACGAGTGCTACGACACATCTTGGCGTTCATAACATGCATATCCCTTCACTTTCGTTACCCCAGAAGTCTTAAAGTTCAGAGCGGCACTTGTGAAAAAGAAGTGCACTTAATAGTACTGAGTGCACACTTGTAGTGCACTTCAAATCTTAAAAGTATATTTTTAAAACACTGCACTTGCAGAAAATCTAACATCAATTCATTAAAAGGCCAATGTACTTAAAGAGTTTCATGACTATGTTTCTTAAAACACTTAAAGGGATAGTTCACCCAAAAATGAAAATTTGATGTTTATCTGCTTACCCCCAGGGCATCCAAGATGTAGGTGACTTTGTTTCTTCAGTAGAACACAAATTATGATTTTTAAGTCCAACCGTTGCAGTCTATCAGTCGTATAATGCATGGCAATGGTAACAAAATCTATGAGAGTAAAAAAAACATGCACAGACAAATCCAAATTAAACCCTGTGGCTCGTGACGACACATTGATGTCCTAAGACACGAAACGATCGGTTTGTGCCAGAAACCGAACAGTATTTATATCATTTTTTACCTCTAATACACCACTATGTCCAACTGTCTTTGGGCGCACGCACGGCATCCGGTGCGTGAGGTGTGTACGCGCTCTCACAGTCATACATCTAAACATCAAATTTTCATTTTTGGGTGAACTATCCCTTTAAGTACACTTTTAAAAATCATTTTTAGATGTTCATACACGTTCATATAGTTTTATATTAATTTTCATTTCAGTTTTAGTTTTAATTATTTTAGTACAAGAAGTTAACCTAAATTAAATGAGAAATGTTGCCTTAGCTGCTAGCTAAAATAACGTTTTTTATATTTTATTTCAGTTAATGTTTATTTCAAGTAATGATTGTTACTTAAAATAAAGATTGTAATGATTGTTTATTTCAAGTAACAAAAATGTTTTAAAGGTTTCTAATTGTAGTTTTAGTTTTTTTTTTATTATATCAAAGTAACAAGCCTGATTTTGATGTGCTATGTAACACACTAAATCAAATGTTACCAT
>NW_015659941.1:661069-679550 GCF_001515625.1 Sinocyclocheilus rhinocerous | reverse complement strand
TATATAAAGTGTAGTGAGTTATTCAGTGAGTTATTACGTTTATTGTTTATACACTTTAATGTACTAAATTCCAAAATTACTAATATATTTAAATACAGGACATACAGGTTTCATTCAAATGTATTTTAGTTTACCATAAATGTTTATCAGTACATTCAGCAGTGCACTTCAACTATATTTCAAAGACAACAGAAGTAATTAATGTAATTACATAAGGATGAATAGATTAATAGGACCTACTTACATGGGTCAGAAAAGTACTATTCAGTTCAACTAATTGCATTTAAAATACACTTAAACTATAATACATTTTCATTTAATTGTAGCTAACATGCAATGAAGTGTCTGAAAACATTACACTCAGTTTGCACTTAGGGTATTTGAATGTAAAGTATATTAGTTTTGTAATAAAGTATGCTAAGTGTACTTGTTTTTCACAGGGGGGGCTGAGTCTGCAGCACAGGGCTCTGGTTTGTTTTTCCATCAGTGGTGGTTGGTTGCAGTTGGAGTTGGGCTGGGTTGAGGTGTTGAGCCCAGCTGTGTGCTCTGCAGACGGTGCCAGCGAGGGCCTGGACGTCTGCCCAGAACCACAACCGCTGACGGGCCCGCGCCTCTGTCAACCTGGAGCCCAGGACAAAGCACCTTTTCAGCACTCGCTCTCCTTCAGACTCACTTTTTTTCCCCTCCGCTTTGGTCCAGTCATCTCCAGGAGCTTGGAAAAAAATGGGATTTATAATTATCATGATTTCCATTACAACTTTCATCCTGCACTGATTGATGGATAAGGATGGCTGTGTTCAAGTCGTACCTTTTTAGATCAGTTTAACTCCTTAAAGAAACAGTTCACACAGAATGAAAATCCGGTCATTATTTATATTATTTACCCTTATGTCATTCCAAACATATAGGTTTTTTTTCTTTCTGTGGAACACAAAATAATAATAAAAAAAATGCATCTTGATGCATCTCTTTTCTATACAAAGCTAATTTACAGTGAACACCTCTATCAAGTTTTAATCTAAGTAACACACATACATTTTCTTAAACTATTTTTATTTTATTATTTCTTTTTTTTGGGCGGGGGGGGTAAATAAATTAGTTCAGTAATATTTAGTTTACCTTCAAAAAAAAAATTTATATATATATATAAACACACACACACACACATGTGTGTATTACAGTATTTAAAAAATATATATTTTGAATTAGCTTTTATTTTAATATTTTTTGTTTTAATTTTACTTTACTAAGTTTGTTATATGCTTTTGTCATTTTGATTCGTTTTTCTATATATTTATTTTTATTTCAGTTTTAGCTTTAGTAATTTTAGTTCTTTAACTAATTTTATTTCAGTTTGTCACCAAGATCAACAGAGGATGTAGTGATTCGGAGAATATAGTTTCCAAGTGTTTTACGTTTTGTTGTTGTTGTTGTTTGTTTGTTTGTTTTTGTTTTGTTGTATCTAATATTTACATTTAATTTAATTTCAGCTCTAAATAAAACGTTTTTTTAACCATTTTAGTTTTAGTTAACAATAACAACAATTATTTGCAGCAGACAAAACAACAGACTTTGTGTTTCCTTAGTTTTAAACATTTTTTTATTTTGCATGAAACATTGTTTAGCCTATTGCAATTCATGTGTAAATATTATTTATTTATTTATAACTTTTCTTTTCATTTATATATTTATTTTTCATGAACTATTCCTTAAATGCCTTTTAATAGAACTTTTTTAATTTTTCAATTAAAGAACAAACTACTGTGAACAATTTCTTTTATTTTATTTATTTATTTTTTTGGCTATACTTGAACAATAACAAGCAACAGAAAGAGGTAAAGAAAGTTAGGGGGTGACGACAGTTGGAAACTGGAATTAGCGTTTCTTGCCAGGACAAGATGGGATAAGTTCTTGTCCTCACAGGTAGTCGGCATTGAGTCACAGCCAGGAAGAAAACTGATTTAATTACATTCTAACCCCAAGACAAGCACAGACATTCCTGAGCGTTTGGAAGGGCAGCTCCTTCAACCTGCAGCCGGCAAGCTAATTATCCACACAACAGACACTGTGTCCAGGTAAATGACTTTAGATATTGAGAATTAGGGAAAAATCGCAGGGAACGGGAGCGGGAAGGAGGTCATCCGTCTCTTGTATGGTGTTGGATCAACCTTATGTTGTGCGCTTTGGATTCTTTGGCTCCTCTGTTTTCCCGCTCAAATGAGCAGCTGTCTCTGATCCGTGAGCTACAGACTAATTAAGTCATGCTAACACTGAAGCCACCTTGCAGCCAGTAAATATCACTCCAAACATTATAAAAAGCATCAAAGTTAAGAATCAAGTACCAGTTTTAATTTAGAACTTATGCAAAGCGATTTTCAAGATTTACGGTTTTGGAAAATTGGTACTGCAAAAACATTTGAAGACAAGAAATGTTTACAAATCCTTTGTTCAGAGTTACCATGTTATTTATACATCATTCATAGAATGTTTTAGTTCTAAAACATTAGTTGAATGTTCCTTTAACGCATTTTAAATGTTACTACTGGTTTTAGACCATTCGGTGAACATTTCAAAGTTTTGTTATCGTAATGTTCGCAAAATTATAAAATGGAATGTGAAAAAAAAAGTTTTTAAATCTTTTCAAATCTGGACCTTTTTGCATATTCAGAGAACATTAATGTTTTATAGCAGTATGTTCTCAGAATTTATTTTTTGGGGTTTGACTCTTTGCATTCACACATGAATGACTCTTCTGAGTCAGTTCTTTTTTATTGAATCTGTTAAAAATGTATTTTTTAAATTATGAATTATTGGTGCTCGCAGCAAATTTAAAATTGCTGACTGAAGTCATAACTTTCGCAATGTCCAAAATGAGCTAAAAACTGATTCATTTCATGTTTTGTTACAATAAAAATGGCACTTTAATTAAATGACAATTAGACACACACACACACATTTCTACACTATCTCTAATGTCAAAGAAAATAGTTTAGTATAAAACAATTGCTAAGAGAATTGCTCAAGAACCAGAATAATTCACTGGAATCAGAGGCGATAAATTCCTTACTGTTGATGCACAATTCTGGATTATTAATGTTCAAAGCATCCCGTTCCACCTCAAGATATGAGGAAACCACCAGCAGGCCAACAGCATCAGAGCTCTGATGAACTGCTCATCTGCTCATTTTTAATTAAACCTCATTTATGAGGCTGCGCTTCTTTATGGCTGTTTTTATTGGCCGACTTTATGACAGTAGCTGCACATCTGCTAACCCTCTTAAACTTCAGAGACTCTATTGACAAATTAAGCCCTGTGGAGGTACACAAGCTTTAGTATTGAACTTGATCAGTTTTAATAAAACTTTGAGGTGAATCTGAGGATTTGCTTGTACCTACCTCAACCTCAAGCTTTCACATTTCTCTTGTGTAGATGATCTCTGCACTGAAGAAACTGTAAACAGGGTGCAACTTATGAGCAACTCGACAAAGTAGTTCGTGTGACATCAGTGGTTCAACTGTAAAATGACGTCATCACGCCGGATCTGAGTCAGCGCCGCCACACACTCGCGTCATGATACTGTCGTGAACGCGCGTCCAAAGTAACGCAGTAATTTTTGTTTTCTTTGTGCAAAAAAGTATTCTCGTAGCTTCGTAACTTTACAGTTGAACCACTGATGTCACACGGACTACTTTGTCGATCATCTTGGTATTTTTCTGGACCTTGAACGTGGTAGTTACCTTGCTGTCTATGGGAGAGTCAGAGAGCCCTCAGATTTCATCAAAAATATCTTAAATTGTGTTCTGAAGATGAACGAAGGTCTTACGGGTTTGGAACAACACGAGGGTGAGTAATTAATGACAGAATTTTCATTTTTGGGTGAACTAACCCTTTAAATGTGTATTTTGGATGTCTTCTTTCCATTAGTCTTGGAAGTTATGGAAGCAAAACAGCACAAAATCTCACAATGCATTAGTGCATGAATGAACAATTTCCTTTGAGATTATACTAATGCACCAATTTAGGTTTGGTGAGATGAACCTTAACAGATCACGCTCTGAAAATGACCTCTGGAAATTTCTCTCGACTCTCCTTAAAGAGAGTGCAAAGCGTCTGAAGCACTGGATATGGTTTATGTTACTGATTAACTCTCTCCCAGCGTCACCCGTGTGTTATCTGCGAGCGCGGGTCTGTCTCGTCCGCTCACGCCCGTCTCATGTTGACATTCCAGAGGACTGGACCTTGTGCAAACAGCCTCTGACAGGTGGAGGCTATGAGAACCAGTAGATTGAGATGGCAGTCAGCGCTCTGATGGGCCTCCTCACGTATTTCAACAGCTCTGAGCTGAAGAACTTTATGTGGCAGATGCTCATCACAGTCTCTCTTTTGGAGGATCATACAGGATGGTGGAGAGCAGTAATGAGGTCAGTGAAGGGCATGATAGGTTTCAGTCACTGTAGTTTTTGTCATTTTTTCAGATGAGGAGAAGGTTTTGCTTTCCTGAGTGGCGCCATTGAGCTTTCAACTGTATTAAACAGACAGCCTCATGAAGAATAAAGAATTAAAATGACTTGTAACCAACATCATTTTTAGGGAACACTGGTTTCATCGGAAATAAACAGGTGATTCGTTTAGTATCTCGATTTGAAATCAAATGGAGATCAAATAGATGTTAACATCTGCTTCTCAGAAGTTTCTCGTGAGAACAAACAGTATGTGTCTCCTCTAATGTCTTAATGTCTCAACAAGGTCTCAAACTGCTCACATATGCATAAACAAAATACCAAAGCTTGAAAATAATGTCATAGATCTCAATATGAATTTATCAAATTCTACTTTTTTATGTAAAGACTAAAACTACCATGAAGATGTGAGTTTACGGGCTTGCATTTTTCATATTAAAACACTCCTGAAATTTTTTTTTTTTCGCAAAACATAACTATTATCACCCAGCCCATTATACATAGTAGCATATTTAAATATGTACAACTTTATCTGCATATTTACAAGGCATGAGATACTTTATAGCAAATCTCAACTGCTTGACTGCTTGTATCATTGCAAAATGTAAACTGTATTATCAAGTGCTGTCAAACGATTAATTGCGATTAATCGCATCCAAAATAAAAGTTTTTGTTTACATAATATATGTGTGTGTATTGTGTATATTTATTATGTATATATAAATACGCACACATACAGCATATATTTTGAAAATACTTACATATATTTACATGTATATATTTATATTCATATAATTTATATCATATATAAATGTTTAATATATAAACGGAACATATTTTTTCTTAAATATATACATGCATGTGTGTGTATTTATATATACATAATAAATATACAAAGTACACACACATATATTATGTAAACAAAAACTTTTATTTTGGATGCGATTAATCGCGATTAATCGTTTGACAGCACTAATTATCACACAACTCTAATCTGCTAAATGCGACTATAACGCATGAAAATACTAAGATATTATGAACATTAACATGATTTTCTCCAAAGCTGCTTTGAAACTGTGTACTGTAAAAAAACGTGCTATATAAATTTTACTTGAATATGTGCAAAGACACCAGAAAGGGGTTTACTTGGAAAAGCGGAACAAAGTATAAAAACAAAGCACACACAAATCATGTTTTCATCTTTAATTTTACAAATCTGTCAGGAACACTTGTTGAGAACAACCTCAGCTCATTTGTCTGGAAGAAAATGAAACACTTGAACGATTAGTAATACTTTCGAATTGATGTGGGTAAAACTGCGCAAAATATACTGCAACCTTTTTTCCAGTATTTCGTCAAATTCAAATGCAAACTTCAGTGTGAGTAAAACAGCCGGATAAAAACAACATCCTCTACTATAGAAAAGGGATTAGCTGACTATAAAAATGTACGTTATTTTTGCATTTTAACTTACTATTCACATTTGTATATATATAAAAAAGACGTAAGAAATGCAAATCTTCTGATACCAGCTACAAATAATGAAATGTCATTTTACATTACAAAATAAACATTATGAATCATTATTGTTTCTACGGTCATCATTAATATTATTATCTCTTTATTATTTTGATCTTTTTTATCCTTTTGATTCTTTTTTAACACAAGTCAATAAATTAACATGCTATCTCTTTCCCTGAAAGCCAATACGTGACTGTGTCAGCAAGTGAGAGTTGCGCAGGACCCGACATTAAACTTTTCCAGGAGATTTTGTGCGCCCGGATTCGAACCAGCATCACAGCTCAATATGCCTGGAACATACGCATGAAAACTGAGAGTTTTGTGGCTTTTAGTCCATGTTTGTTAGTTTTGAGGTCATCTAAACGCTAATACACTTCCAAAGGATGACAAAGAAAAGAGACTTCCTGTTTTAACAGGAAACACAAAAGAGAAAACTGCACTCGTCGAGCCATTACATGGAGTTTTTTTTAATGTCGAGTCCTGCTATATATGTGTGGATGTAAGTCTGGGAATGTAATAGAAACATCTAGATGTGTCTACATCTATTTATCACTCTGCGGGAAAAGGGAGGAATTGTTCGGAAGTCCATACAAAAAAATAATTCATTGTAAATATATAATATATATTTTTACATATTTGAATATATTTACAAATATACCCAGCACTATATACCATGTTTTTTTGTTTTTTTTACCGTTAAGGATAACTGCTTGGGATTTTTGTATGATAACTGTGTTATCATGGTAAAAACGGAGCATTTAGAAATAAAAATTTTTTAAAATCAACTGGAGGCAGTGTTATGTTTTCTTCTACTTCTTCTTCTTCTGTTAGTTGTATGTTTCCTTATTGTACTCGTATCCTATTTTCTCCTTTTTGTCTCTTAAGAGTTCTGTCCATGTGCTCCATTCATTTCTCTTGGGAACACAGAATCCTGGAATGCCAAGCAACAGAATGATGGTAAGAATGTAATAGAATTCCAACACAAATGGAAAAAAATCATCATCAAAATAACCCAAAAAAAGCAAGAGGTGGGTCCTTGGAAGCAGTCACTTTTCTTCAGTCCTCATCCTCTTTTTAAGAGCTTGGTCACGTGTTTTTGTGTGCGCAAGTGTGCGTTTCCACAAAAAAGGCACCTGCGCTTCACACACTTCAGTTTCTTTCCGGAAAAGCAGCACTGCTGGCGTCTCAGCCTCCTTTGGGACGCTCCAAAAGTCCAGCGGGAGCTTCGCGAGGAGTCTAGAGGCAGCATACGGTTCTGGATGGGGACAAGGGAACTGTGGGTAAAAGTCTCTCAGTCTTGTTGAGAACTGCAGATGTAGCTTGGATGCGGTGGGTCTGGAGAAGGTTGAAGAGGCTCATGTTTTTATGCCTCCGTTGATGTGCTGGTACTTGGGGAGGCAGGGCTCGTCTGCTAAGGGGTCGTGGGAGAAGACCGAATCGTCTCCGGAGGAGCAGGAGCTGCGTGTGTCGGGGAAGCTGGGAGAGTACTGCTCCACCGGGGCGCACAGGTCCAGATACTCCTACAGACACAAAGATGAAGCTGTCAGTATAAACATGACCAGAACTAGAGCTGCCACATTTACTAGGGGAAAATTATATTTCAATTATTCAATTGAAAGAGAACCTGTTTCCATGGAGAAAAACATTTATTTAAACCAGTGTTATTTTAATAAAATGCATACACTATTATAGTTTTTAAATAAAAAATTTGAAATAGATTGTTTCCCAAAAATGTTATAATGGTTTTACTTTTATTTAGTTATTTAGAAAGTTCAAAAGTATTTATTTGAAATAAAAGTCTTTATTATAAATGGCTTTATTGTCACTTTTAATCCATTTAATGCATCCTTGCTGGAAAAAAGGTATTAATTTAATTATTTGAAAAAATAT
This sequence comes from Sinocyclocheilus rhinocerous, assembly GCF_001515625.1. Classification (NCBI taxonomy): domain Eukaryota; kingdom Metazoa; phylum Chordata; class Actinopteri; order Cypriniformes; family Cyprinidae; genus Sinocyclocheilus; species Sinocyclocheilus rhinocerous. Next base: position 671,678 of record NW_015659941.1, on the reverse strand, counting down.
TTTTTGAACAGTAGTGTATATAACCAAATAATTATTTATTTCATTATAATGATTATTTTAAACAATACTTTCTGCTGTTGCCTTGGAATAAGTTCAAGTTTTCCGTATTTTATTTTATTTTATTTTTTTTTTTTACTTTTAGTTAGTTTTCACAATTCTTCAGTTAGTTTTCAGGAGTCTGTGATGAATAGAGAGTTCAAAAGAACAGCATTTATTTGAAACAGAAATCTTTTGTGACATTTAAATGGCTTTACTGCCACTTTTGATCAATTTAATGTGTCCTTGCTGAATAAATGTAATAATGTCTTTCCTTCAAAAACAAAAAAGACTGAACCCAAATGTTTGAATGGTAGTGTATTATTTGTAACTCAAATAATACTTTCCGCTGTGGCTCACCAGCAATAACACTGATCTACTAGCCGCTTCCTTAAAAATCAAGTGCGCTCAATCCGAGTTTAACCATGCTGGAAACCACGTCTGAACAATCGCCTTCAGAATGTCAAGTCTAATCGAATTTCAGTGAATCAGTAACAGAACGGACCACACCTGAAAACTTCTATATATTTCTAAAATGCATATCTAAACATCCAATGCACATAAATATATATGACCAAAAAGGGTGTTTTTTCTTGGTTCATTCCTCAGACAATTTTCTCTTTGTGGCTGGTATTGAACTATTTGACGAGAGGAAGAAGGGGGTTTTAGGTTGCTGAAAATGAGTGTTGGATTGAACTCTCGCTGCTCAACACAAGGCAGCTCACATTACTAAAGACCTTCATAGGGGAAAATTATATTTCAATTATTCAATTGAAAGAGAACCTGTTTCCATGGAGAAAAACATTTATTTAAACCAGTGTTATTTTAATAAAATGCATACACTATTATAGTTTTTAAATAAAAAATTTGAAATAGATTGTTTCCCAAAAATGTTATTTTCATTTAACTTGGTATAATTATAGAAATGTGTCACTTTTGTTAATTTTCTTTTTATATGTATATACAGTTTAAAAAAAAAAAATGAAATGCTGAAATTAAAAAATGCACCTTTATATTTTATTTTATTTCAGGTAATTTTTTATTGTATTTCAAGTAATATATAAAAAGGGTGTTTTTTCTTGGTTCATTCCTCAGACAATTTTCTCTTTGTGGCTGGTATTGAACTATTTGACGAGAGGAAGAGGGGGGTTTTAGGTTGCTGAAAATGAGTGTTGGATTGAACTCTCGCTGCTCAACACAAGGCAGCTCACATTACTAAAGACCTTCACATCTGTGAGCAGTTTAAGACGGGGGGGAAGAAAGCAGAGGCACTTTATTACATTTCTAAAGTTCAAAACGGCGAGCGAGAGCGGGGCTTTTGGCGTCATCTCTCTTCCACGGCTCAATCCCCCCCTTCGACAAGTTCTGACAGATTTCCATCCTTAAGCCCGCCACACGGATATCATGGATGACAGCTAGGGAACGGAAAGAATCGTCTAGTAGGGATCCATCTGACAATTGAGCAACGTTAGCACGAGGGCCACTCTCGAAAACCCAAGCCTGGATGAAATCAAGCAACCTGTACGCGGACCGTAAAAACCGTTTCCTTTCCCTCGCGGATCTTGCGAGCCGGAGCCAGTGTTGGCACAGGTTTGATGGATCCCAGAACTATAGGGAAAGCGTGAATGTTTTCGAGTCTGTTTATGCATGTGTGTAAACGTGTGCACGCCTCACCTCGTTGGTTGCCAAAGTGAGAATGCGGTCCAAGTCCTCGACCAACTGTTTGAATGTGGGCCTGTGAGAGGAGATCGCATGCCAGCAGTCCTTCATCATCATGTACCTGAGAAAAGATAACGTGACATCATTTATTTATTTCTAAGTTCTGTTTTTGAGTTTTGTGTAATCAGACATGCTCAGCCGAGTACACGTGCGCTAAATAGCGGGTTCGATGAAAGGGTAACCGTAATTTTGCTGCCCACGTACCATCTCAAAACTAATGCAAAAGTCTTATTTTGGCAGCAAGTCAACGTGAAAGTCTGTTAGGTCATCAACACGTTGGCTAATAGGTACTTTTATATAGTATAGTATAGTATAGTACTTTTTTGTCAATTTAGGATGTGAAGGAGCTCTGCGAAGGCCATGAGAGCACGATTAAAAACTTCCACTGTGAAATTACAATCTGTTGGATGCTCTGAGAAACTGCAAAGCATCTTGGTAGAGCTGGGAAACTAGCTTCACATTGACGTAAACAGCATTTTACCATTTTACTTTCATAGTGGGATGTGTTTCTGGGTAAAACTGAGGAAAAAACAGAATGAGACTAGCTTAACTAGTTCACACTAAATACAAGCCAAAAAATGTTAGAAAAAAAAATGGTGCAGTGAACCAGCTCTAAATGTAAGACAGAAAAAATAGCGGGAAATTAGCTTAACTAGTACATGCACACACATGCATGCAAGTCAAAAATGTGATTAAAAAACATTTTTAATTAACTAATGCTTAACTAATGCATTGCTAGGCTAAATGTAATTTTTTTTTTAAAAAACAAGAAAAAAACTGTAGAAAATTAGCTCAACTAGTACATGTACACTACATGCAAGTCAAAAATGTGATTAAAGCAGTTAGTTGGACACTAGCCTAACCAATGCATTGCTAAGCTAAATGTAAGATAAAAAAACAGCTAGTAGAAAATTTGCTTAGTTAGCTTAACTTGTACAGATTACATGCAAGTGAAGCGACACAAAGACTCAATAAAAGACATAAAATGGCAGAAAAAGAAAGTGATTAATTGGACACTAGCTTAACTAGCTCTCTGACACGTTAAATACAAGTTTAAAAAAAGGCAGAAAAAGTAAATGATTGCTATTTAAGCTAGCTCATGATGCTAATTCAACTAGCTCACTGACAAGGTAAATGCAAGACAGAAAAAATGGATTACTGACACTAAATTTAAGCCAAAATTATATTATTAAAAAAGGTGAGTGTTGGATGCCAGCTTGATTAACTCAATTATACATTAAATGCAAGTTATTTATTATTATTAAATCACCAGATTAACTAGTTCACTGACAATGTAAATGCAATTCTAGCTCACTGGAATGCTGAAGGCAAAAGAAAAAAACGAAGTAAATGATTAGTGGAACACTAGCTTAACTAGCTCACTGACAAGGTCAATGCAAAATAGTAGAAATAAAATGATTAGCAGGACAGTAACTTAACTAATACATGGACACACTGAAATCAAGTAAAGATATGATAACTAAAACATTAGTATGATGCCAGCTTAACTAGCTGGTACATTTTTAGCGGTATGATAGCTTAACTAGTGCGCTGACAAGATAACTACAAGACAGTACAAATTGGTAGAAAAGAAGATTTGCGCAACATCTGAACTAGTACAAGGACATACTAAATGCAAGCTACAATATGGCTAAATAAGGGGCGCTAGCTTGACATAATAAATTTTTTAGTGGGGCTCACTGACTGCTAAACATACAATTATAGAAAATGGTTAGCAGCAGGACACTAGTTTAACTAGTCCTGAAATGCAACTGAAATTACAAAAAAAATAAACAAATAAAAAATTGGGACGCCACCTTAAGTTATGTAAAATGCAAAGAGATTGTATTAATCAGAAGAAGATTCCTATTACAAACAACGCAACATGAAACCTTTGAGAAAACATCAACACTCACAATTCGTTGGTGCAGTTAGCAGGCTTGTCCATGCGATGACCCTCTTTTAGACGCGTTTCAGAAAGGCGGGGCATAGAGGAGCAACAATAATGTACAGTATGTGGAAAATAATGTGTTTTTTTAACCTTAAACCACATAAACACATTTCATTACACCAAATACACAAAATAATGTTCATTTTAGCAACATCATATGACCCCTTTAACAACAAATTCCAGCCTCTTCTGTGGTACCATTACTTCACTATCCCCAAAATTTGGATGAGGAACGCTTTGGAAATGAAGCCTTTCCAAAAATCCCAATTTGATCCATTTACAGTAGTGATATTTGTTGGCGCTAACAACGCAATAGCTGTTGAGGTCTCAATGCGGTCTTTCTGCCAGCGTCCCGGACTGTGGGACCACTTTTACACGACTCAAATGGCTCTGGACTCAAAGCTGGCTTTTGTCCTCTATGGAACGCCACAATGACACATATTGTCCAGCCAAAACAAACATTAGTGAGACCCACAGGAAACAAACGTCCAGATTGCGGAAGATTGTAGCAGGGAATGATTTTTCAACACGTGCCAATTCCGTGTTGGAGGGGGGAAAAAACACGCAAATGATAAGAGTTTCCACAGAGGGTTTCTGACCTTTGACTCATCATATGCGAGTTAAAAGCTTCCCAAAATAGGCCAGCGGACATGCAGAGCCAGAAACCCTTATCATCTGCATAAGCTTTTATTTATCCTGTGGAGTTAACAAAAGCATTTCACAATCACAAGAAATCAATGCGTTACACAACGTGCTTGAGAAATACATCTCTACAACTATACACACAGGTTAGTAGAAAAGAAAAGAGGCGAGATTTCTTTAACATCTCAATTGCTTCTCGTAAATAGCAATGAGAATCAGTGGAGAGCATATTTGAGACTTTGGTGTAATCTCCTGCTTCTCAGATGTTTCTCCTGAGAAAAAGACACTAAAATGGTCTCAGATACCAACATTTGCACTCAATTAGATCTCAATACGAACTCCAATATTTCTCAAAGATTCCGTGGAGGGCAAATTCGAAACTTTGCTTTGGTCTCCTGCTTCTCAGATGTTTCTCCCGAGAAAAAGACTTGAAAAATAAAATGCCTCAATACGTGCTCAGATACCAACATTCGCAATCATTCGATATGAGATCTCGATATCACAGAGGGTTTCTGACCTTTGACTCATCATATGCGAGTTAAAAGCTTCCCAAAATAGGCCAGCGGACATGCAGAGCCAGAAACCCTTATCATCTGCATAAGCTTTTATTTATCCTGTGGAGTTAACAAAAGCATTTCACAATCACAAGAAATCAATGCGTTACACAACGTGCTTGAGAAATACATCTCTACAACTATACACACAGGTTAGTAGAAAAGAAAAGAGGCGAGATTTCTTTAACATCTCAATTGCTTCTCGTAAATAGCAATGAGAATCAGTGGAGAGCATATTTGAGACTTTGGTGTAATCTCCTGCTTCTCAGATGTTTCTCCTGAGAAAAAGACACTAAAATGGTCTCAGATACCAACATTTGCACTCAATTAGATCTCAATACGAACTCCAATATTTCTCAAAGATTCCGTGGAGGGCAAATTCGAAACTTTGCTTTGGTCTCCTGCTTCTCAGATGTTTCTCCTGAGAAAAAGACTTGAAAAATAAAATGCCTCAATACGTGCTCAGATACCAACATTCGCAATCATTGAGATCTCGATATGAACTCCAATATGTCTCATAAAGATTCAGTAGAGAGAAAATTTGAGAGAGTCTCAAAATGTGATCAGATATCAAAGTTTGTGATCAATATATCAATATGAATTCCAGTATTTCTCATAAAGATTCAGAGGAGAGCAAATTTGAGACTTTTCTTTGGTCTCATGCTTATTTAGATGTTTCTCCTGAGGAACAAGACTCAGAAAATGTCTCAAAACGATCTCAGATACAAACGTTTGCGATCAATGAGATCTCAAAATGAACTGTTTCTCAAAGATTCAGCGGAGAGTAAATTTAGACTTCACCGTAGTCTCCTGCCTCTCAAATGTTTCTCCTGAGAAAAAGACACTAAAATGTCTCAAAATGTGCTCAGATATCAAAGTTTGCAATCAAAGATCATTATGAACTCTAATATTTCTCATAAAGATCACAGTAAGTTTCTATTCACATAAATGTAATACCTCTAGCCTAAACAGCTATCGTCTCATTTATGTCTATTTCTATTTCTCCTAAAGAGTTTTAGGAGAAACATCTGAGACTGAGAACTCATCAAGTCTCATTAGCTAGAAAAGAGCAGCCTTTGAACAACACAGTTTTCCTCTGGTTGTACTCTTTTCTGTTGACCCACAGCACTCACAGCACACAAAGCAAAGCACAAAGGCTCTCTGCTTTGGTTTATTCCTGCGGTTACCGGTCATTGTGTTTGTTTGTTTATTCAATCAGTTACCCAGTTTGTCTTCTTCTCATTTTTATCTAGCGCTGCATCTTCTCTGACATGTTTGCCAAATTCATCATCTCTATTCAGTCACCCCATGTAACCGTGGCTAACCTCCCCATGAACGATCACTCACACTGAGAGAACAAAAAGGGTCACTGCAATGTCCTCTTGAACCCTTGCACTTCAATGCAATAGGCCGCAAATGGCTTGTGTGCAAATGATACAGCTGTATGCTAGACCTTGCTTGCTAATTAGCAATGAATGAATGACACATTTCACTTGAAAATTAAGAGAAAAAAATGAGAAATTTGATTTTGCATAAAGAAAATATTTGTCATTGAAATAATTCCATAATGCATAAAATAAAATACAATTTCAAAAAATAAAATAAAATAATCAATCAATCAATTAGTTGTTTTGTTATTTTATTTTATTTATTTTTTAGGGTGAAATTTAATTATCTTGACAAAGGCAATAAAGGTAAAAAGTGACCCAATTTTATAGGTTTAAAAAGGCCTACACCTTTCTTTAATCTAATTTAGCTGACCTTGCATGAGGCCGGATGAACCTCAACCATAAAAGCCATCAATTTAACATCCTGAACAAACAGGAAATTCACACACATGCATCCATATTTCCATTTTTGCAAGCTCTGCAGCTTACATCCCATTCCCCAGGGGTCTTGTTTGTCAAAACATGCCAATTTTTATTATAATTTATGTATTAATTTCATATGATGTCATGTATGGATCATGTCTGCCTCTGAGCCAATCAGAAAGCTCGGGACCTTAGTGACTGATGAATAATTAGCATTGAGCGCCGAGACAAAAGATTCAAGCGTTTGCCATCAATAAGGGTCTCTTTGCTATTGATTTGATTTTACAGCACCGACCACACAAAGAGCAGGCAAACATGACAAAAGATAATGCGCTGCAAGAGATTACGCAACATATATCATTAGGGGTGGACAGTATGACCACATTATTTTATGATAATATCTGTTTTTGTACATTCCAATGCCATTCCATTAAATACTTCACAAATTAGTCATTTGGAACTTGATGGATGCAAACCAAAAGATCAGAATATTAATAACAAATGAATGTAGAAATGATTTCAGCCTGTGCATGCAGCCAAAACTTCAAAACATCCCACAGAGGTCGCATGAAAAATCCAAAACATGCACCAAAGCGTAACTTCCGTTTCGTTTTATCTCTTTAAGAGACAAAAAAAAAATATATGTGAGCTTAAAATGAAAGGGAACAAGCATGCACTAGCGGATGAACGCAAACACAAATGACAGGATTATTTCACTCTATGGAAAATAAAAAGAAGGGAAGGGACTTTCAAGTGTTCAAAAAAAGAAAAAACAATGAGGTAGGGAAGAGCTGGATGGAGGAGTGTGACGGGACGGAGTGAAGGGAAGATAGAGGGCATTTCCGTCGGGGCTCTGGGAGGTGAGAGTCTGGCCCGTCTGAAAGGCTTTGAAGCCGCGCAGATTAGTAACACGCCACTGGTCACAAGTCGAGCGTGAAATCTCTCGCTTTTTCGGTGTAGCGCTGGCCGCGAACAGCCCTTCTTCTTTCTCTGACACACAAAAACACTTCCTTAACTTTCCATCACTCGTGCTCCTTTTTTTCACAAGGGAAACAATTCTTGTACCTCTGAACTCACCTGCCAGCAGCTCCTATTCTTTCCCAAACTACTCGCTTTACACAAACACACAGCCACTCCAATCACAGTAGAACTGTTTTTCTGCGCTCTCCAAACCACTTCAGACAACTTTTTCAATTTGTAGAAAGAATAACAGCCCTAACAGTATCATTTAGACTTGGATCCATAACAACTTGTGCAGAACCAACCAGAGCAATCCAAAACCAATGAGCAGAAATAACAAGCTATCGTCACCAGTGTTGGATGTAACGCATTACAAGTAACGCGAGTTACGTAATCAGATTACTTTTTTTCAAGTAACTAGTAAAGTAACGTATTACTTTTTTAATTTACAAGAGAATATCGGAGTTACTACTTTCCCTTCAGCCTGAGGCTTATTCATTTCACTTTTGGTGTGAAAAGGCTTTTATATTTGCCAAAAATATAACTTTTTTATTTTAAAAACAAACAAGCAAGCCCTGTCCAAATTTAAAAAGTAACGCAAAAGTAACGTAACGCATTACTTTCCATAAAAAGTAACTAAGTAACGTAATTAGTTAAGTTTTTATGGAGTAACGCAATATTGTAATGCATTACTTTTAAAAGTAACTTTCCCCAACACTGATCGTCACTATATGCAAATGATCTGTTATAATTGGCAATACAGTTGCACTGATGTGTAAATATGCATTCAGAAGGTTTAATGTATTTGTTATTGCTTAGATTCAATAAATAATAACCCTATCTGGACAGCCTGAATCCCTGACAATATTCAAGAAACAGCCAAAAACTCTTCTCTTCTATGTATCTCTTTTATTCTCTTCCACTGCGTTGTATAGAAGCCTGTTTCCGCCACTGAATAAAAAGTAAAAAAGGTAACTGCGACTTTTTATCTCATAATTCTGACTTTTTTCTCACAATTGTGTTTACATCTCGCAGCTTCTTTTTTTCTCAGAATAGTGATATAAACTTGCAAAACTTGAGTTATAAAGTCCAATTCTAAAGTAAAAAAAGACTTCTTTTCTCAGAATTGTGAGACAAACTCATAATTACGAGTTATAACGTCAGAATTACATAATATAAAGTCGCAACTGCATGTTATAAAGGCATAATTGCGTATACAAACTCACAATTGTGAGAAAAAAGTCACCATAACTTTTTAACATTTTTTATTCAGTTGCAGAAACAGACTTCTCTAACATCTTGCTGAAAATTTTTCTTTATCTATGCTTTCACTATTTCTTAATCCCTCTGTTCAACCTTATACTATTCTGGGCAGTGCTTGAAACTTTGTACTGCAAGCAATTCTTGATGGATAAAAACGTCTGATAAATGAATAAATGTAAATGTGCATGGACTAGGGAGGGAGATTAGGTTGTAAACTTCAGCGAAAGAGCAATAAAATCTTGTTTTTCACGACATGTCCCCTTTAAAATGAAAAAAAACAAAACAATGAAGGACATAAACGGCTGACTTACACATCGCTCTGGTGCGTATAGACTCGGTCGAACAGCGCCTCTGGAGCCATCCATTTCACCGGCAGACGACCCTACAGACATCAATAGGAGAAAAGGTCAAAGACGGGCAACACAACAACATCCAGACACTGCGACACTCACATCTTCATCTGTACCAGATCCTTGTTAGCCTGGAATTTCATTAAGCCCCAAGCAGCCAATAATGATTGGCAATTAAATCTTGTTGGGACGTATCACCAAACTATAATTTCCCTCAGGAGTCATTGTGGGGTTATAAATTGAAGCTAGTGGAGAAGATACAAGAGTCAATGGCATTTGGAGTGCTAGATCCAATAAGAAGGGCCCCGAGTTCACAATCTCCTGGCTCACAGTGTTTCATTCAGACGGGGTTGAACTAGTGTAATTGAATCTAACCCCAGCCATTAATCAGTCATCAGTATCTCTCAATCTGGGCTTCGCTCGTTGTTTTAATAACGGCAAACTATGTTTAAAATATTCATGGCCAGATCTACGTGACCTTGATAAGAATGGAGAAATAAATCAGGACTAAAGCCGTACTGATGAATAACGTATGGAAAAGTTGACGCTTACATTTACTTCCCTGTTGTAAAATCCAAGTTCTACCAGTTCTACCGGTTGGCAAGCTGGTTTTTTAGACAAGGTTGCTGGTTTTCTACTGGTCCAACTAACTCTAACCAGCATAACCTAGAAGGTCTGATAGGTTGAAACCAAGTGGAAATCCAACTGTTCAACCATCTAAGCCAACTAACAACCATAAATATCCAACTAGAATCATGCACAATAAGAATACAAATGTTTAATAATTAAATAGGGCCAGTTTTGATTTAAATCCAACTGATCAACCATGTATGCCATCTAACAACCATAAACGACCAACTAAAATCATGCACAATAAGACTAGGAATGTTTAATGTTTTTGATTTCATGTTGATCTTTCATGAACATTGACCCAAACATAATGATGCTATCAATATTCACACACTCTTTCTCTGATGACCTAAACTCTCAGATGAGTGAATTACAGCCTAAACAAGCATCTCAGATGGGCTAGAGACTGGTATAATGGTGGGAATGCGCGTTAAAGCTATGCTAATGTGTTTAGGTTTGTCACTAACATTTCTTTCTCATGAGCTTGAACAACAAGCTTTGGAATAAGAGAAGAGGGCAGGCCCAAATAAGCAAAGAGCTGAAATCACTTTACACGCCGACTGCCTGGGAATCTGCAAATCATGCCAAGACTGGCGAGAGGAGGGAGGGATGTGGCAGATAAACAGATGGGGAAAAAAAGAAGAAATGAAAGAGAGAAAAGGTAAGAGAACAAAGAAAGAGATGGCAGGAGGC
>NW_015659941.1:654569-660540 GCF_001515625.1 Sinocyclocheilus rhinocerous | reverse complement strand
ACCCAAGACCGGGGAGGGGGGGGGGGGGGATGTGGCAGATAAACAGAGGGGAAAAAAAGAGAAATGAAAGAGAGAAAAGGTAAGAGAACAAAGAAAGAGATGGCAGGAGGCTGAAAGGAGTCGAGCGTGAATATGTCTGTATAAAGGACGCTTCAAGACCCAATGAGATCTAAATCATAGCCATTTATATAGTTGTGTACACTTAAACATTTAGTAGACGCATTTAATTTCATTTGAAGTCTTTCTTACCATAAAATGTGATCCAAAAGTATTGAGGACTTACTATTCAAACTAGTGTCCAATCAAAGTTTGTTTTTGTTTTGTTTTTTGAAAGAAAGAAATTAATATTTTATTCAACAAGGACACATTAAATTGATCAAAAATGACATTTATAATGTTGCAAAACATTTCTATTTCAAATGAATTGTTCTTTTGTACTTTCTATTAATCAAAAATCCTGAAAAAATGTATCTCGGCTTCCTTAAAAAGAATAAACAGCACAGCAGTTTTATCATTAATAATAATAAGAAGAAGAAGAAGAAATTTTTTTGGGGGGCATATCAAAAAGATTTCTGAAGGATAATGTGACAGTGTAGACTGGAGTAATGGCTAGAAATTCAGGTTTGCATCGCAGAAATAAATTTTCTTTTAAAATATATTCAAATAGAAAACAGTTATTTTAAACTGTAATAATATTTCATAATTGTACAGTTTTTACTGTATCAAATAAACACAGCCTCGGTGAGCAGAGGACACTTCTTTCAAAAGCATGTGTATGTCTTGTCTCAACTTCCTATTTAAACATCAACTAATGGAGTGCCGTCACATGTATCAATAAATATCGACAAATGAATGCATAGCGAGATGAAAATCAACAAGAAATGTGTTTTACGGTAAAGAGGAGTGTCTCCTGACGAAATGAAACTCACATTTGTGGTCTTTTTATAGTAATCTATGTTGTGGACGTCTCTGGCCAGGCCAAAGTCTGCAATCTTCATAACGTTGCTTTCCGTGACCAACACATTCCTGGCAGCCAGATCCCTGTGTATACACTGCCACAGAGATGAAGAAAGATAGAGAGAACATAAATCATCACGACTTCACCTTGGAAACACAGACAGAAATCACACACGCAGACACAAACAACACAAAGGTTTTAGGTGCTTTAGGGATAAATGTGAGAGCGTCTGAGGCACGATAAGGCTCTCTGCACATTCCAGACGGGAAGGGGAGCGTGATGACAGTGTTTAGTTAGCATGTTCGCAGTGAGCGGCTAACAGAGTCGTGCACATCTGCCGTGATTCATTCAATGACTGTCTGAAAAATGTTGCATGAATATAATTGGACGGCTGAATGCTCTTTAAAAAAAAAAAAAGTGCATGTCAGAATAAACGGCCTTAAAAATGCTTGTTAGATTAAACTTTTAGCAAAGCCATCAGCATGAAGTCTGGTCCATTTCTGTTTATAGACAGCCGAGATTTAGCCACTTGTTAACTTTTTAAAAAAGTTTAGGGACAAGTAGATGTGAAATCAGATACTCTGAGAACGAAACAGAATATAGAGGTGTGCACAAACAAAACCCTTGAATAGATTTCATGCCGTGAACCTTGCAAACTATCCAGCAACTTGTTTCTTCTTTTTGCTACTGCTTATTTTAGCAGCCTGAGATCATCAACACTGTTACTGAACTAAATTATATCAACACTGAGCTGAATTATGACACTATTGTCTAACAGTATCTACATAGTTTGCTTCATAATAGATGAATTTTACATGAACACTGTTATTCTTCCTGTTTATTACCATGAAGCTTCTTTGAAACAATCTGCGCTACAGTATATAAATAAAAGTGACTTGACTTGATTAGAACTGAGCCTGAGACCAGCACCATTTAAAGCCTATTTAAGTGACATTTCTAAAACATTAAGTGAGGTATTTATATGGAGTGCATGTGCAGATACCTTCTGTGAGGCTAAATACTCCATGCCACGGGCTACTTGATAAGTGCAGGACACCAGATCTTTGAAGGTGAGGGGCTCATCTGAAACTCGGGCTATATCGTATGAGTACTCCATTCCCGGGGGCCGCCGGGCCCTCAAATACTCCCGAAGGTTTCCCTTAGATGCATACTCTACTATGACATATAACGGACCTGTGAAAGAGAGAGAGACAGACTGTCATCCCACTGTCATTTATACAGGTGAGAGCTTAAAGGAATAGTTAACCCAAAAATGAAAATCGTGTCATCATTTACTCACCCTCATGTTATTGCAAACCTGTGTGCATTGCTTTCTTATGTGGAACACAAAAGAATCAGTTTTGAAGAATGTTGGTAACCAAGTGGTTTCTGGTAGCCATGGACTTTCATAGTAATTAGTTTTGTTTTTTCCTTACTATGGAAGTCAATGGCTGCCAGCTACTTTTTGGTTACCAACTAACTTCAAAATATCTTTGGAAAAACATACTGGTTTGGAACAACTTGAGGGTGAGTAAATGATGACAGAATTTAATTTTTGGGTGAACTATCTTTTTAAAATGCATGAGATTTCTTACTCACCGTCCTGTGTGCACGCTCCCAACAGATTGATGATGTTCTTGTGCCGGCCAATCATCTTCATCATCTCCATCTCTGACACCAGGTCAGAAAGATCTTTCTCTGTTGCATCATCTTAGAAAGGTTCAAAATAAAACACAAAATAAACATAGTGTTCATTGTGCCCACTCAACCAAATGTAATCTGCTTTTTTAGGAAAAATCCTAAATAAATCCTGTTAGTTCTTTCCTGATTCCTGCTCACTACACTGTAAAAGTGCAAAAAACTGTAGCATAATATTCATATATATGCACATTATACATAACGCAATAGCAGTATGAGTGGTACGTTAGTATGCCATACATGCCAACGCATCCTATATGAGTAGATTGGCTGGATTGGCCGGACTGGCTGTCTGTGTCCCAGTGTAACTGTCTGTGTGGTTTAGTGTTACACTGAAGAGCCGCGCTCTTACACAGCTCTCCTTTCATTGCCTCACAATTAAAAAGCGTTTCTTCCATTTAGAGTAATTACCTTAGAGACAGTCGCCTTTTCATTATCTGCCTGCTGATCACTGGAGCGAACCTGACACAATCCACTGACCACCATTCCTGTCTTATCTTACTCCAGCTTCTTCTGCTAAGAATGCTGTGCACTCTTCCTTCCATACCAGATTCATCAATGTTTCAAGACCTTCTCTAAAAATGGGGGTTTTGTGAATTCTCTTGGATACTTTACAGTGGCAAAAAAAAAAAAACGTTACTTTAGTATTATAAATATACTTTTACATTATTAATTAATATTTTAACCTAGCTTATATTTTTATTCTCATTTTACATTTTTTATTTTATTTTATATTTTAGTCGTTTGGTTATGTACTTTTGTCATTTTTATTATTTTATTATATTTCTATAAATCTTAAATTTTTTATTATAAACTTCAGTTTTCATTTTTTGAGCTTTAGTTGTTTTAGTTGTGCTGCTGTAAATTTTATATATTATATATATATATTTTTTTTTTTTTTTGTAGTAATTTAGTACTTCAACTTACATTTATTTCAGTTAGTTGCCAGAGCAACATTTCTTTTCTTTCTTTTTTGGTTTAAGTTTTTCATCTGGTATTTATAATTTGAGTTCCAAAAAAAGATTTTTCATAGTTTTCCAACACTGCCGCTTAAAAGGATATTCCATCTAAAAATGAAAATTCCAAGATTTACGAAAATATTTTGAACAGCCACACAACTGTCCACACAATGAAAATCAGTAGAGTCTAAGGCTACTTTTTTTTCCCCTCGTCTCAAGAAATATCTGCGTCCACACAAAACCACGAAACCGACACAAAACGATGTAGTATACATGCCAGACCAGCATGTGGCGCTGTAATTCTGCCACAGAGATACACTAAAAACAGAGAAGAAGACTTGGACTATGCGCATAAACCTTGCGCGCGGTATACAAATAAGTCGCTTTGGATACAATATAAATAAATAACAGTAAATAAATAAAATAAAAATATTTATAATAAAGATAAAAATTCATATAAATAACAATCCATATGAATTTAATTTATTCAATACAAATGTAAAGTAATACATTTATGTCATTTAATATATTGATGTGTGTGTATAAATTATACATATAAATATTGAAATATATATATTATTTTAATTAATATTATGTTATGTTATGTTATGTTACGTTACGTTACGTTACGTTACATTATGTAATATTATATAGTTTCCTACACTCTTAAAAACAAAAGCTGAGGTGAGGTGTCTTAGTGTGTTGCTTGGATCATAACACACCGCTGTTTTTATTGAAAATGTTCCATCTTTTCACTGATATTTTAGTCTCATAGGGTCCATATGACAATATTATTCTGTCTGCATTGTACTCTGCATCTGTTGTTTTTACGAGATTTCTTTAGCTATTTTAGCAACTGCCTTGGCTGGGCAGGTAGACATTATTAGAGCTTTCTTGACATGTTTGCATCCCTTCATCTCGAACTCTTTGCTTTTCTTCGAACACTCCACTCTGTCTTCTGTATAAAACAGTCTAAAACCTCCAGTCTGTTGTTCTGTAGAATATCACGTGTGAATTCTATCTGTCTGCTGAGCTGGTGTGATTTGTAGCTTGTATCTGCCGGGCTTTGATCTTTCACTCGAGTACCATCCGTATATGAACCAGTCGTTTTGTGATTCACAACATCAGAGAAGTAGTTCCCTTGTAAAAAGCATTTCGAACCATTTGAAAGGTGACGCCCACAACAATTTATGAGCTGATGAGGTTAAGTCAAGTAATTCCCACCATCCTACATCTGATGAAGCCATTAGTGCTGAAATGTTTCGAAAAAATTCAAATAAATGCAAAAAATGGACCAGTTACACAGAGTTGCAAAGACCTACATGATTAAAACCCTTCAGACCCTGTTAACATGCAAGTAAACTAAGGCTAAATGTTGACACGCACCACAGTACAGTTTTACTCACATGGAAACTAATCCATAAATATTTACCTTTCAGCATCTTGACAGCCACCGTCACGGCCTCTTTAGGTTTGTCCTTGTCGATGCCCAGAGCTTCAGCCATCACAACCTGCCCAAAGCAGCCCTCGCCAAGCGGTTTACCCAGAGTTAACCTGTACAAACAAACACCAAAAAACACAAACATTACAGAGAAACCCAAAGCTCTTGACAGGCAATATTTATGCCCTGCATGAGCATTTCAATCCATCCAGACAGACTTTTTCAGTCTCCAGATGCGATTATGATGCCAAAAAATGCTGTCTAGTTTGGAAACATGTTGCATTAGCGACATCTAACCGTATATCAGAGTTGCAAGTGCGCGTGTTGTGTTTACTTAACTCGTAGGTGTTAAGTGGATGCCCTTTGCCTTCCATTGCAAAGCTTACATTAGACATTAGCGAGTGTGACAGCCGAATGTCTGGCTGGGAGATCTAGAGTTACGGTCCTCTGGGGTGAGTAACAATATGCCCTTTGGGGATTTAGAGACTTTCTTAAAGAGTGCAAGAGAAGGCTAGATAGAGGGGTTAACGCTTGACTAGCGCGCTCTGGTCAAGTGCAAAAAAGAGCATGTTTCAGGAGAGTGTTGTAACGTATACATCAGTTAAGAGACTCCCACCTTTTTAAAGGACTAAAGTGTAGTACATTTATATATATAAAGCAATATATAATTTTCACATATGTGACCCTGGAGCACAAAAGCTGTCTTAAGTCGCTGGGGTATATTTGCAGCAATAGCCAAAAATACATTGGTTCAAAATTATTGATTTTTCTTTTAAGCCAAAAATCATTAGGATATTAAGTAACGATCATGTTCCATAAAGATATTTTGTAAATTTCCTACTGTAAATATATCAAAACTTCATTTTTGATTAGTAAAATGCATTGCTAAGGACTTCATTTGGACAACTTTAAAGG
>NW_015659941.1:649827-653578 GCF_001515625.1 Sinocyclocheilus rhinocerous | reverse complement strand
TCGTTTCAGAAAATATACGGATTCGCTGTCCACACGAAAACGCAAGGGCGGCGTTTTCAGATTTATCCACTCTGGGACCCCGTTTCAAAAAATATCAGTTTCACTCTCCCAAAACGGCGGATCCGTCTGGACGAAACGCCTATACGATACAAAATGTATGCGTATAGAGCTAAACGCGTCTCCGTGGATTTACCTTCACTGCATGGACAAAAAACACCAATATATTCTTAAAAATATCTTTTGTGTTTCACTGAAGAAAGAAATGAAAATGGATTTGGAACAGCATCAGTAAATAATGCCAGAGCGTTAATTTTTAGGTGAACTTTCCCTTTAAGTTTCTAAATGTTTTTAGTCTTGGGCCAGTAATTAAGCCAGGTGTAAGCGGTGAACGTGCTCTTGTTTCAAGTGTTTTCTCCGCTGCAGCCCTGCCCCCTCGGCCCTCTCAACATCCTTTAAAACTTCTTTTGAGCTGCTGGCTCCCTCCCCCACTCTCTTCTCTTTCTTTCAGTGTGAGGGTCTTTCTTTGTGCAGGTGAAGAGCGAGAGCCGTGCAGCTGGTGAGCACCGGGTCAGCTATGCGGCCTCTTGACCCGAGCTCTACCAACATCACTCGGCACCAACAAATAACCCCGCGCAGGCCCCTACAGTCAAGACCTCCTCTCCCACTTTCTCCCTTTCTCAGCATATGCACATTCTCAGATCATAACAATACCTTCATTAAAATCTGCATCCAACTGAAACACTCTTAGCTTATGTGAAGTAGTTTTTTTTTCATTTTTGCGACTGGACTGATTAGGGAGAGGCCATTATATCTGCCAGAACAATTAATCGCCTGATATTTGGCCAATTTGAGATAAATGTGCCCAGAAGCGTCCATTCCAAAAAGCCTCAAAATAGATATTAATGATAAAATTCACATTTATTTTGACAAAAATGAATTAAATTAATTTGCCTATACTAATACTTAGAGCTCAAAATTGCTTAAAATATATAAGTATAAATAACAATAACAATTACAAATAATAATATGATAATTATTATTATATAAAATGTATATAATATAATATTATTATTATAATCTGTTGTTTTTACGAGATTTCTTTAGCTATTTTAGCAACTGCCTTGGCTGGGCAGGTAGACATTATTAGAGCTTTCTTGACATGTTTGCATCCCTTCATCTCGAACTCTTTGCTTTTCTTCGAACACTCCACTCTGTCTTCTGTATAAAACAGTCTAAAACCTCCAGTCTGTTGTTCTGTAGAATATCACGTGTGAATTCTATCTGTCTGCTGAGCTGGTGTGATTTGTAGCTTGTATCTGCCGGGCTTTGATCTTTCACTCGAGTACCATCCGTATATGAACCAGTCGTTTTGTGATTCACAACATCAGAGAAGTAGTTCCCTTGTAAAAAGCATTTCGAACCATTTGAAAGGTGACGCCCACAACAATTTATGAGCTGATGAGGTTAAGTCAAGTAATTCCCACCATCCTACATCTGATGAAGCCATTAGTGCTGAAATGTTTCGAAAAAATTCAAATAAATGCAAAAAATGGACCAGTTACACAGAGTTGCAAAGACCTACATGATTAAAACCCTTCAGACCCTGTTAACATGCAAGTAAACTAAGGCTAAATGTTGACACGCACCACAGTACAGTTTTACTCACATGGAAACTAATCCATAAATATTTACCTTTCAGCATCTTGACAGCCACCGTCACGGCCTCTTTAGGTTTGTCCTTGTCGATGCCCAGAGCTTCAGCCATCACAACCTGCCCAAAGCAGCCCTCGCCAAGCGGTTTACCCAGAGTTAACCTGTACAAACAAACACCAAAAAACACAAACATTACAGAGAAACCCAAAGCTCTTGACAGGCAATATTTATGCCCTGCATGAGCATTTCAATCCATCCAGACAGACTTTTTCAGTCTCCAGATGCGATTATGATGCCAAAAAATGCTGTCTAGTTTGGAAACATGTTGCATTAGCGACATCTAACCGTATATCAGAGTTGCAAGTGCGCGTGTTGTGTTTACTTAACTCGTAGGTGTTAAGTGGATGCCCTTTGCCTTCCATTGCAAAGCTTACATTAGACATTAGCGAGTGTGACAGCCGAATGTCTGGCTGGGAGATCTAGAGTTACGGTCCTCTGGGGTGAGCAACAATATGCCTTTGGGGATTTACAGACTTTCTTAAAGTGTGCAAGAGAAGGCCAGATACTGGGGTTAACGCTTGACTAGCGCACTCTGGTCAAGTGCAAAAAAAGATATTAGAGCATGTTTCAGGAGAGTGTTGTAACGTATACATCAGTTAAGAGACTCCCACCTTTTTAAAGGACTAAAGTGTAGTACATTTATATATATAAAGCAATATATAATTTTCACATATGTGACCCTGGAGCACAAAAGCTGTCTTAAGTCGCTGGGGTATATTTGCAGCAATAGCCAAAAATACATTGGTTCAAAATTATTGATTTTTCTTTTAAGCCAAAAATCATTAGGATATTAAGTAACGATCATGTTCCATAAAGATATTTTGTAAATTTCCTACTGTAAATATATTGAAACTTAATTTTTGATTAGTAATATGCATTGCTAAGGACTTCATTTGGACAACTTTAAAGGACGATTTTCTCACTATTTTGATTTTTTTTTTGCACCCTCAGATTCCAGATTTTCAAATAGTTGTATCTCGGCCAAATATTATCCAAACAAACCATACATCAGTGGAAAGCTGATTTTTCAAAAAAATTGACCCTTATGACTGGTTTTGTGGTCCAGGGTCACATATGTATATTCTCTAGGTAGATCAAGATATAAATTTATAACATATATAACATTTCCATAGTAATATTTGTATATGTACACATGTTAATAATATCTATATAATTATTTTTTGAATGTGGTATTATATGTAGCAACCATACATTTCAACAATATATTTTATGTATATATGCAACTTTATTAAAACAACACATTATATATATATATATACACACACAAAAAAAATACGTATGTTTATATATGTTTTTGAAATCATTTTCTTTAAATACATGTCTATCTTTTATATTGATTTACATAATATCAATATGTATATACACACATGATATGTATGTCCAAATATATATTATACATAAACATAAATATTTGTATGGGCTAGAATGTATATACATAATACTTCAATAATCTTGTTTTATTCACAACTTCGAAAATAAATTATATTACAGAGCATAAAACAAAATGAAAATAATTGATTTTATTTATGGACCAACTCTCCTTTTGAGAACAGCTCAAAAATCATCTTAATTTCATCAAATGAGCTTTTGGGAACTTTTTTCAGCTAATTTGTCCCTTAATTAGCCCTAGTTTGGAAACAAACCCACCCTCAAACATTAAAACACAATCACACACACTTCAGCTTCATCCCTCATGATAACTGTGACATTCGACCTCTTGCCCTGACAGTGGCCCTCAGTCAACCTTTGATTGGCAGGAGCTGGGGTCTGTCCCCGGCCCCCTGCAGCACTGGGCTATGTAAACATTCACACCCGCACTGGGGCCCGGGGCCGATCTGAGGCTGTGATAACACAATCCCCCTCTGTGCTGTACGGTCAATGGCGGCCTCTGTCTACTCCAGCCCACCACAGATAATCAATGTTATGTTTATCCTACATGCCGACCGCAAACGTTAACATTCCATAGTTTTCAGCCCAGCATGCGCCCTGGGGCACATCATGCGGGGATGAAGACAGC
>NW_015659941.1:638479-649793 GCF_001515625.1 Sinocyclocheilus rhinocerous | reverse complement strand
CAGTCCAAAAAAAAAAAAAAAAACGTAATAGCTTAAAACTTTGTGCTGAGAATGAATAAATGAATAAATAAATATTTATGTCTAATGTATATGTATTAGACGTATGTAATATATTAATTAATTAATATATAAGCAATTTTATAATAAATGGTATAATGAATAATTAAAATAATTTTTTTTAAATTAACTGTATATGACAGTACTGTTAAAAAAATGTTAGAAATTGATTTTGAAAAACCTAGAATTGAAATGTTTCCAGTAAAGCTCATCAAAATATTATGTACAGTAAAACGACATTATTATTATTTATTATTATTTATGATATTTAATAATAATTTTAAAAATGTGCAAATTAATTGAAAACATTTTCATTCTTCCAGTAAAATCAGTTATCAAAATATTATGTACAGTAAAATACAGTAATTTATAATATATTAAATATTTTATATAAGAAAAATATTTAAAAATGTACATACAAGACTGATCATTTCAAAACATCTAGAATCAATATGATTCCAGTAAAATCGGTTATGAAAGCATTATGCACAGTAAAAAAGACAAATAACTGTATAGTATTTTTGAAACAATAACAATTCACTACAGTGTTAATTTCTTTGAGGAATTATTTTTGTCATAATTTTCGTCAACGACATTTTTTTCACAGACGAACTAAAACTCTTTTTAAATGACAAAAACTATGACGTAAATCTATTGACATTTTCATCAACGAATAAAAACGAGACGAAAACGTTAGGGAGGGACGATTTGGGAAAGAGATTCATTCAGAACGAATCTGCTTGCGTGGTTCGGAGGTTAGATATATGAATCAGCGGGCCGGGACATAAGCTAACATACACTTGCTGCACGTCGCATAAAACGTTCAAAAATGTCAATATGTGGGAGTAAGAGAAGAGCAGACATATGGATAAATCTGACGACGCAAGAGAGAAATCAATTCGGTCCGGTTTTCTGAGCGCAGACTCTGAGGCATACACACACACAGAAAGCGGGTCTCACAGCGCGCGAGTACTCTTTAGCGTCGCATGAACGGTGAATTACACACAAAATGATGTCGAATTGTCTGTTTTGACGAGTATTCACGTAAACACAGTTGATTACGTCTTAAGTGAACGTAAACAGTAGGGAGAACGTGTATCAGTACATTGCATCCATTGCAGCTGTGCATTCGGTTTTAAAGGGACAGCAGCCTAATTTAGTTGCTATTGTCCGAGTCATTGATGTTAATCAAGCAACAAAAGAAAGACAGAAAATCACGCACTGCTCTTGACTGAAAAACATTAGTAGCCCTAAAGATTAATCTAAATTTATTTATAGAAATAAATATGTCTGCTTGAAAGAATGAAGAATATGGTAAACAAATTGCTATAAAGAATCCATAATTAGCCTATATAACCATTGGTATTTCATTAAAAAGAAGACCATGTTCTTATTCTTTATGAGAAGTGGTTTTATTTAATTTTAACATAAAGGCATGTTGTGTGTCACCGCAGTTAAACCGGTGTCTATCATGATAAAACCTTAATATCAAACCTATATAATGAGTTTGGAAATTTTAGAGAAATGCTTAATAAATGCACTGTAACTAAACCCATTAGATTTTAGCCGACTAAATTTACTGTAGATTTAGTCGACTAAAATCTTATGATATTTAGTCGACTTAAACTAGACTAAAACTAAAAACAATTCAGATGACTAAAATACGACTAAAACTAAATGGCATTTTAGTCAAAAGACTATGACTAAAACTAAATAATAATTTGCTGTCAAAATTAACACTGATTCACTATTTACTGTTATGAATTGAAAAATGTAGGCCCTGAATATTATCTACTTTCAATATTAGAAAGAGAAAGAGAGAAAGACAATATCGGGCAATATTGATATGGTTGCCGGTTGAATACATTTCTTGTTGGAAAGGTTTCTAACAAAATCTTTTCTTCCGTAAGTCTTGCGCTCCTTACAAAAACACGTCTTAGCTTGTCTGCCCAAAGGCAACAATTCCTTTAGTGGGTGTGAAGTCAAAAATATAATTAACATTACTGGCCATTAGTTGTGAACATGTAAGGACTGTTATCCACTAAATCATGAACAGCTTAATCCAGTAAAAACTGAGCAACTCCACCTGCACTTGTTGGGTTTCAACCATTAATTTAATAAATAAAACTTAGTTCGAGTTTGGAGTTGAATAATAGCATGTTAAACTGCTTACAAATCATCCTTGAGACAATCAAAGTACAAACAGACTCCTATTTAACCACCATTTTTGTTACAGATTGCTTAAGCAGGCCTTCTTAGTCATTAATTAGGAATCTGTAATGTTTTGGCAACACCACGATAGTGGATCCATTGTAAAACATCCGAGAGTCTGAGTTTCTCTCATTAGTCACACGATCAATCGAGGTCACAGTGGCAGAAGAGAATATGTGATGCTAACAGAAAGTTATCTGGTAGTCACTTGTATATTCCATTATATAATGAGAAAAATGTGTGTTTGGTTTCTCTAAGAATAATAACGGCTACCGAACAGAGGCCTGTGTTGCGTTATGAATGATTGATTGTACATTGCGCCTGCATAAGTCACAGGTTAATAATTAGACATAATGGGATTGTAAGCGTATAAGGAGATTAGCTTCACATCACAATGATTTACAAGTGGAAAAATGCAAGATTATGCTTTGAAGTGACAAACGCGAAACACGACTAGAAACTGCGATGACTGACACCATGGTAACAATAGCAACGTTTTACCGTCATGCACGTTTAGTATCCGCTATTTTTAACCAATGAAATATGACAGCAACCAAAGACTCGTTACGTTCAGTGAATTCAACTAAACCACCGTTGAGTTTTGTTTATATTTGGAAGGTTGAAGGGTTGCCATGTCCACTTATTATTAAGCATCTTTGGGCTCGGCTCTTTACGCAATCCAGTTTATGTTAATAAAGTAGGCAGATCGCTATATTTTGGTTTGTGGCTTATTCTCAAGATAACACATTTGGATTGAGTTAATTATGGGCTTGTTTTTATTTGTCGCTTTTTTCTAGCAAGATCTGGCAAAACTAATGAGTCAAAACAAACACTGTGATTTCTTGCACCTCAAATACCGAAAAAAAAACACAACTCTGAAACGCGTTTAAATACATCATTATAAAACGGATAGTTCCGGTCCTTGATTCTGATTGGTTGAGCCGCGTTCGAAGCTGTTGTATATTACTCTACAAACATACACCTTTGTTTACGTTTGTCTGTTGCTTGGCAACCACTTTGTTGCAACCACAACCGATTCTGAGGAACTACATTGTTTGGTGGAAGAATACTGTTTTTATTAATATCATTACACTTTATTTGCTCTGTTTTATTTTGTGAAACCTAACTACGAATACGGAATAACCATTTTATAAAAGCAATAACCCCGTGAAGCCGTGGTTTACTCCGCTTCGCGTCGTGCCTAACAACGCCCCTTAGCTGTTATAAATTCACTGTAAACCGCGGCTTCTTGGGGCTTATTGCTTTATTAACAACCAGTTGTTCGGTTGGTTTCGTACACACTGTGTAGAATTTCCATAAATGCAGCTGTCACTACCTAAATTTTTTTCAGGAGTCAATTTGGTTGGAGAATGCGGTTGTCACTCCCGTAAAAAAGGTTAAGGCTAGATGGTATACAAATTCGTATATTGGGCATGCGCACATCAATATAGCGTAATTTTTTGTCACACGGTACAATGATAATTACTGTTTTTTCATTATTGTAAGGGGTAGGTTTAGGGTTGGGGTAGGTGTAGACATTAATAAAACGCAATCTAATAGGTAGAAAATTTAATTTATTGTTAGCTTCCGGTTTTAGCTGTATCCCTTCTAGCCACAACCCTGTAAAACTGAACTGTGTGTACAGAACAGGGTTAAGCACTAGAAGGTGAACTGACAACCGAATTTAGCTGCAGTGTGTATGTGGGATTCATCAACCTGGCTGAAATTGCTCACTTGTCTCTGGAGAACTCCCAGCGCGGGTCCTCAGGGAGGTCGTACTCTGGGATGGGGTCGTCGTGGGCGGAGCTACGGCGAGTGGTGATCCTGACCAATGGTGTGCTAGAGCTCATGGAGGAGCTGGAGTCAGACGACACCTGTAAGGGGAAAGATGGATGGCTGATCACCTGAGTCTTGAAGACAGCACCAAACATTATTAACACCTACATGTGTGTTTGTGATTGTGTGCATTTAGCAGCTCAACATTATCAATACAGGAAGCTGTGACTTACATGATACAAATAATAGCACAAAATATAGGGTAAGGTATCAGGCTTAATTGAAGTTACCTACACCTAAAAGCCATGCATTTTTATTTTACTTTTTTTTTTTAGGTTTTATAATGCATCATAAATTTGCTCAAAATGTAATGGTTTCAAAGAATGTTTCCAACTTACCACCATATAGCATACCTTCAACTTCTCAACAAAAAATCTTGACATGTTATTCAAAAATTTACAACAAAGGCACTGCTGTACAAAACTAAAATTTACAAACTTTTTTTAAATATTTGATCTAGAATAATAGAACAGTTGTTCATATATATATATATATATACATATATGAACAACTGTTCTATTATTCTATTATTCACATTCATAAAGTAGATTATATGTAAAAAATATATATTTTATATATAAAGTTATAATCAAAAATATAAATTATAAATAAATTATAAGAAATAATAAATTATAAATATAAAAGTCACTTAGAATAGAATTATCTTCTCTATTATCTCAGTCTCAGTTATCTTTATATAATACATGATATACATCTTAATCATGTAAAATTCAACATGTTATACCAATAATTGAGATTATATTTTAAAATATATTTACATATAATAAATATATTATAGAAATCATTATATATAAAATGTATACAATAAAAGATATCATCATATATAAAATATAAATATAAAAAGTCATATTATGCAATTATCTTCTCAATTATCTCTGGCTCAATTATCTTCATACAATAAATTGCATTAAAATATCATGATTTATTATACATAAAAATAAATTTAAATATTACATTAAAAAAACATGATTGGATGATTTGAAGAATCATTTATGTCCGTAGCACAAATGTCCAAAACAAGTTAGATGCCAAAATGCAATACAAAATAAGAGGCTGGTTCGAATCACTAAGCATAAACTTGCCTTAGAAACCCAGACTAATTTCATAATTCAAAGATAAATCATTCTTATATTAGTGTGTGTATGCAGGTGTGTATAAGATCTCTAGAACTCTTTATCTACTTTCTGTTACCTGGCGGCGCAGAGGGATCTGTTTGGTCAGCTTGTGCACTGCCGGCTGACTCCCGAAATCAGGCTTCTTAGCCGACGTCCTCATTCGACAAACCACCACGATCACCACCATACAGGCGATGAGAAAGACGCCTATGCAGTAGATGGCGATCTCCACATAGTCTGGAGGATAGTCCGTCTCGCTGGGGTCTGGCTCAGCTGTAGAGCAGCGAGAAGGATCAGAAAGAAGTGAGGCGACAAGCTAAGAAGGATTTAAGACACTCCTCAAGTCATACAGCCGAGGAATAACGCACCAGAAACCTTAATGTTGGACACAGCACCGTTTTAAGATGGTTATGAAGGACATTAAGGTTTTCAGAGCAAGATGTTCTGCCAGTGATAACAAAACAGGAGAGGAAAAGATGAAGGTGACTAAAGAATTACAAGATGAACCAACACACACACACTTGATATATTGATCAATTTCAAACTATTAAATGTTCTACAAAGTAGTCAGATGGAAATTTTATTTAGATGTTCCTCATGCTTAGCTCAGAAAACGCTTCATTTAAGTATCAACTTAAAGGGTGAGACCTTCGTTCATCTTCGGAACACAATTCCGAAGGGCTCTCTGACCCTCCCATAGACAGCAAGGTAACTACCACGTTCAAGGTCCAGAAAAGTACCAAGATGATCGACAAAGTAGTCCGTGTGTCATTACGCCGGATCTGGGTCAGCGCCGCCACACGCTCGCATCATGATACTGTCGTGAACGCGCGTCCACAAGTGACGCAGTAGAGACGGAAATGTGGAAAAAAGTCGTTATTTTTGTTTTCTTTGTGCAAAAAAGTATTCTCGTAGCTTCGTAACTTTACAGTTGAACCACTGATGTCACACGGACTACTTTGTCGATCATCTTGGTACTTTTCTGGACCTTGAACGTGGTAGTTACCTTGCTGTCTATGGGAGAGTCAGAGAGCCCTCAGATTTCATCAAAAATATCTTAAATTGTGTTCCGAAGATGAACGAAGGTCTTACGGGTTTCGAACAACACGAGGGGGAGTAATTAATGACAGAATTTTAATTTTTGGGTGAACTAACCCTTTAAGTAAGAGCTATAAAACGAATTTGAAGTTTGGAGTTCATATTAAGACACGTGAGATTTCTGGTGTCTTAGCAGAAAAATCTGAGACTTAAGCCTCAATTTGATCTCAGTTTAATAACTGAGATATTATAGAGATCTCCTTGGTGATCTTTCTTTCCATCATAGCATATTTCCTGACATTCAATGGCCCCTGCAAACATACACACGCTCACAAAATGGTTTACATATGACCACAGTATTGAAGTACTTCCTGACACTTGAGGTCTTTCAGAAATGCACACTTCATGGATACGATCACACACACACACACCGCACGCAAACACAGTGACTTCCATCTGTCTGACCGCAGACCAGTAAGTGGTGCCATTTGCGGTCAAAGATTTGGTCTGTTTCCTGGTCAGGATGTAGTGAGGTGCACACTGTTGCATTATGCATGTTAGCATGCACACAGGATGCTGTCTTGTGCATGACGACAGATAGCCTTTGTTTTCGTAAAACTATGTTGAATTCACTAATATTCAGTTAAACCTGTCCAAATTATTAAAAAATTTACCAAAAGATCTAAACCTTTCTGTTCTAAATCACACTCAAAAACACACACAGGCACAGACACAGAGGTTGTGAAGTGGCTCTAATAACTAAGAAAGTCCAGCATGTGAGAAGGTAAGCAAATCTTGAGACTTTCTTTAGAGAACAAAGCAGTTATTAGAGCTGAAATGGAAAAAGACTTTGAAACATATAGGACATATTTTATCATCATTAACACCCTCATGTCATTTTAAACCCATCTGACGTTCGTTCGTCAACAAAACATTGCTCGTTTTTGTACAATATGGTGACCATACGGTTCTTAAGACTCATGCAATATAGTCTTACAATTTTTTTTGTGTGCAGTTTTGTGCAAAGGACAGACTACTGAACAAATTCTCTAGGTCTTCCATTCGCAATTTAACAAATTCTTTGATATATCTGGACATTTTTTCATTTGTTGTTATACAGAAAGTCAGTCAAACTTTAAAACAACATGAAGGTGAGTAAATAATGACAGAATTGTAATTTTAGACTAACTATTCCATCAAAACACGTCTTTCCAAACATGCAACCACTAAAATGTTAGTTGGGAAGAGAAAATTGAAAATAATAGAGATCTCGAGACACTTGGGTGCAGTTTTATTTTGTATATTTTTATATTTTATTTTTAATTTTATTATATATATAAACAGTGCAGACATTTAAAAATGACAAAAACACAATAACATTACTAAAACAAACTAAAATTAAACAGAAAATATAAAAATTACATGTAATTAAAAAAATTAAATCAATTATTAATACATTTATAAATAATTTTTTAGATCTGTAATTTCAGTGTGCGGACATTTTTTTCTTAGTGAAATATTACCAACTCTAATAGCATATCTAGTAGGGCTGGGACATTAAATTGATGCATCGCGATTCGTGGATCGATTTTGAGATTTTCGGAATGCATCGTGATTCTCTCTCGAATCGATTCTGAGCTTAGTTTTTAACAGCAGATGGCGCTCTAGGCTAGTTTTTAACCGCACACTCAAACGCTCACGAAGAAGAGCGCTTGTGCGTTCGGCTGAGTAATGTAAGTGGTTAAATGTACTTGTACATCAGCGAGATTAATGTAAACACAGCCCACTGTGAACATCCTTGTAATTCGCTTCAACCTTTTCGAACTTTATGAATGATTATTTTAGGTTCAAATGGTGCATGTGTAAGGAACTGGAAGCAAGCAGAATACAGCTATTTCTAAAGCATGCAGCTCCATTTGCTGTTAAAAACTAAGCTCAGAATCGATTCAAGAGAGAACTGCGATGCCTTCGGAAAATCTCAGAATCGATGCAGCAGAATCATTTCTCGATTCGCGATGCATCGATTTATTATCCCAGCCCTAAAATCTAGTATAATGCTTCTAAAACAAGCACTGCTGAGCACCGTCCCAAGTGCCTCTTGTTCCCTCTCAAAGACCAATGGTGCGATATCAACCAACGTGGCTTCGACAAAAAGGAGGCGTAGGTACGGAAGCAGTAGAGGACGAGTGTATACCTGGAAGCACCGTCAACCAAGCAGTGTGATAGGAGATCCCAATAGAGTTACCCGCCAAGCACGTATACTCGCCCGCATCCTCGAAAGTTACATTAGGCAGGTAGAGCACCTCGATCTCTTTGTCCGTAGTGTTCACACCTGCCGTCTGAGAGAAACAAAGCAGGAAACGCAGGAGAAGAGGAAGATGGGAGGGAGATACAAGAATGGATGGAAGAAAGAAAAGAAAAGAAACAAATCAGACCCATAATACCAAGAAGAGAAAAGGAGATGTTCAATGTTGTACTTCCCATCTACGCATTACAGAGATGGTAGATGTTCCACTTCGGGAGAGAAGAAGATCGTCAAATAGGAAGGGCAGGATAAAATCGTAAAATAAACGTACATCTAAACGAAGGCCGAAATCTCTGTACCCAACACAGGTGAACCCACCAGATCCTCAAGGGTTCATGCAAACACAAGTGAAGAAACATGGAAAACAAGCCGCTGCCTTTTCGCCAAGAAAGTACTGAAGAAAAGTGATAAATCAAAGG
Organism: Sinocyclocheilus rhinocerous; assembly: GCF_001515625.1. Taxonomy (NCBI): domain Eukaryota; kingdom Metazoa; phylum Chordata; class Actinopteri; order Cypriniformes; family Cyprinidae; genus Sinocyclocheilus; species Sinocyclocheilus rhinocerous. The sequence continues at coordinate 640,791 of NW_015659941.1, read as the reverse complement.
GGAAAAAGTAGGAGGGAAACTTGACACAGAACAGAAGGCAGGAAGGCAGTGGCAATGACAGACCAAAGGCTTGTTTCCATGGCTGATTGGGCACCAGGAAAGATTCACCAAAAAATAAGAAAAACACCAGACCACACCACACCGGCTCAGCGAAAATCTCAGGATCACCACGACGACAAAAAAACAACCCAAAACACCAGCAGTGGGGAAGGGGACGCCGGGGGATCGACGTCTCGGTCTCGTTTTTACCTGGTAGGACAGTGAGCCAACCGGACTGGCTGACCTGACCGATATAATTGGACACTTGGCACGTATATTCACCAGAGTCCTCTTCCGTGACGTTGGTGAGCATGAGCACTTCCACGTCCGAGCTGTTTATGCCCGAACGCTAGGGGGCGCCGCAACAAGGGACAAAAACACACATATGGGAACTTACTCTTTAGGAGAGCAGAAAAGGAGGCAGCACCACCCGTTACATGGAATAAGATATATGAGAATATCTTCTGCAAGAATAAAGTGTTTTTGCATCTTCTCATTCTTTCTAAAATAAATCAACTGTATCAAAACATGCATGTTCCCTAAAATGCAAGGATAAAATACATGGAAAAAAAGAGGCCTATGCAGCCAAAATGAAAACCAAGCCTACCTTCAACACCCGGACATAAGGGAGTCCATCAGCACCGTAATGGCTGCCGTTCTTCACAATGTGCTGCAGCCACTGGATGTGAGGTTGAGCGTCACTGTAAACTTTGCAGACAAACTTAGCGTCCTCTCCGACTTGCACAGTGACGTTGGCTGGAAGGCCTGCCTGAAGAATGGGCCGGTGAGGAGAGCGTTCTGACAGAAAGGAAGAAGAATGAGCATTATTATGTTAATGTTTACCAAGGACACTACTGTTTCGGTCTGTAAGGTCTTTTTGAATGAAGTTTTATCTTCACAAAGGCTGCATTTATATTCTCAAAATTACAGAAAAATCAAGATTATGAAATATTATTGCTATTTAAAATAACTGTTTTCTATTTAAATATTTTTTTAAATGCAATTTATTCCAGTGATGCAAAGCTGAATTTTCAGCATCATTACTCCATTGATACATGATCCTTCAGAAATCATTCTAATATGTTGATTCGCTGCTCATTTCTTATTATTATCAATGTTGAAAATGCTTAATATTTTTTTTATTTTGTGGAAACTAGCCCAGTCTGCATGGTAAGACAGTGAAACTATATGCGAACATACAGTGTTCAGATCAACACACCTACCGTCCTATTAGGCTGCTGTCACAAAACAGAGGCTGTTGCGTTATCTCTGCTGATAAGGACTGAACAAACAGATGAAGAAAGGCAAAGTGGGGGGAAATAAGACAGATGTACAGTGTCCACCGTATATCAGCGGCAGTTCCTGCAGCGTTGGCGTATCAGAAACCTTCATTTCATTTCCTTTTTCCCCTTAGAAATGATCATACAAAATAATGCTGTGATTTTTGTTTTCCAAAAGCCACAATAATGAGCAAACTAGTTTTGAGTAGCTAATACATGTGAAGTTTGTGAGCAGCTAAGTTTCCTATTATTTGAAAAATCTGACTGTTTATAAGGACACACAATATTCAGTGTTACTTTAGTATAATTTTATTTTTTATTAAAGGGGTCATATGACATTATTTTGTGTATTTGGTGTAATGAAATGTGTTTATGCGGTTTAAGGTTTAAAAAACACATTATTTTCCACACATTGTACATTATTGTTTCTCCTCTATGCCCCGCCTTTCTGAAATGCGTCGATTTTTGTGATGGAAATGTTACGCCCCTTACCATACTGTGATGCCGTGATCCTGCGACGAGACAAAACCAATAAAACGCATTATAAATGAGGCATAATTACTGATTATAATGACTTATACTGTCTTTTTACGCGTTGCGTTGGATCGCGCCGTGTAAACATAAAACCATGTCTGCATTTGTGATCAGAGAAACAACAAACAACAAACACTACTCTACACTGCTCAAAACTCACGTTTGAATCCTCAGTGGCAAATCCTTTAAATATGAAAGTGTACTTACAGGCTTTGAGCCAGCATTATTTGTCAGAACACCAGCATTGTAGGCTATACTCTCCCAGGAAACAGTCCTCATCCTCCATAAAATGCGTTGCTCACATCTGAATATTTGGGTTGAACTGTTCTGGAACAGTGTTGTAAATACAACTTAACCACTGATTTTTAGTCGTGTCCTCTTTTGGAAGACCAAACAAAGTAGTTTCGCTTTCACAACAAAACAGCGTCACACACGGAGGCCTAGAGTGAGCGGCGGCGG
>NW_015659941.1:625550-638179 GCF_001515625.1 Sinocyclocheilus rhinocerous | reverse complement strand
TTTGAGACTTTAGTCTTTGCAACTTTAGGGATCGTATCTATTCACGAACAGCTTGTAGCACTCCAAAGAGAAAGGAAAACTTGAAATCGCATTATATGAACTAGGGCTGGGCGATTTGGCAAAAAAATAAAATCTCGAACTCTACACTGCTCAAAACTCACGTTTGAATCCTCAGTGGCAAATCCTTTAAATATGAAAGTGTACTTACAGGCTTTGAGCCAGCATTATTTGTCAGAACACCAGCATTGTAGGCTATACTCTCCCAGGAAACAGTCCTCATCCTCCATAAAATGCGTTGCTCACATCTGAATATTTGGGTTGAACTGTTCTGGAACAGTGTTGTAAATACAACTTAACCACTGATTTTTAGTCGTGTCCTCTTTTGGAAGACCAAACAAAGTAGTTTCGCTTTCATAACGAAACACAGCGTCTCCACGTCGTGTGTAAACATGGATGTGTTTGACTGTTGCGCTCGCGTCTCTTGCAGTGTCTCATGCATGAAACGCCATTCTAAAAACACTGCGCTCAAGTTAAAAGAAGTTCACTCCCATCTTCTTGCATGTTTTACCTATTCCACTGCCCGCGTCGCATCTTTGGCAACACAAAAGTGCATTCTGTGTGAATGGCGCTTAGCGCTATATTTATGGTCCTTCACAGAGCGCGTCACACGTGAGTGGTTAATCACGTGCGCCGACATGCGGTTGAATCGTTCTTTTCTCTTTACTGTTAACACCGGCATTTTGTCAAAGTGTCTAATTCTAACATTTGGTAATATTTCTATTCAAAATCGTGATTCCTCGATTTCTAAAAAATAAAATCGTGGCAAAACAATAAATTCGAATTAATCGATTAAATCAGGAAAATCTCCCAGCCCTAATATGAACCCTTTAATAGTTAGAGTTTTTATTTTAATGTTTTTATTTTAATTTTAGTTAAAATTTTAGTAATTTTTATTAGTTTTTGTTTTTAAAATATGCCTATTTTTTTTTTTTTATTACAGTTTTAGTTTTATATATTTTGGTACATTAACTTAAACTTGGCAACTAAATAAAATAAAATAAAATAAATTTTTTCAGGTATTTTTTTTCAGGTAATTATTTTATTTCTAGTAACAATTTATTTATTTGTATCATTACTTTTTAATGGTTGTAGTTTTAAGTTAACTATAATAACCCTGCTTTGGTTACAGTTAGAACTACTGCATCACGTTTTCCAAAGAAAAAGGAAAAAAAAAATCACAAACTAAACAGACTAAACCACATTACAAACACACACCTCATTGTCTTCACAACACAACATTACTCTTGCCCTGTAATTGTGACACGTCTCCTGGTTTCCCCCGAAATACACACATACACACAGGCATGATGTCACACAGGAGATGTGGAGAGGTCAACCTTCACAGACATGCAGGGAAGGTTTGTGGGGGAAGTAAGAGGATTTAGGACTGAGGGGCACAAGAGGGGGCACAAGAAAATCTCAAAACAATGGTGCAAAGCAGAAACAGAGAGCAAAAGAAAGAGGGGTTGGGGTCAAGGGATGCAGAGGATACAGGATGCCCAACAGATGGGCAGTGAAAAGAAAAGACAGACAGATGAAGAAGAACAGATGAGAAACAAAAAGGTGGAGAGACAAACTTTGCTGACACACAAAGATCTAAACCTTACAAAGTCTCCACGTCTGGCAGAAAGTCTTCCTTTGGAGATGCTAGCAAGTATTTTAAACTGATTGTGTTTAGGGTTGGCTATCGAGAACTGGTTCCAAATTTCCAAAACTGGAGGATTTGATAAGACAAGCAATTACAATTCAGCTTATCGACTCATGTGTGTGCATTTTATTGTGATTTTCAACCATTTAAGCATAAGAAGATGCAAAAGGAAACTCAATCTGGCACTTGCCCGCATTTTCTCCAAAGCATGCGCACAAAAAGCAGCTTCATAAAGTGCATGAATTCTGAACTTTCTTTCGCATCGTCTTGTACTTAGACAAATACACAGAATTACGTTAAAATATCCTTGTAAACACAGTAGGTTTTGTCTTAAGTGAACGCAAGCAGCATTTAAACTGAAAATTCATGTGTAGAATTATATTGAATCGGTGCATTAGGTCTTAAAGTGACAGCAGCGTAATATTCCTGCAGTTGTTTGCGCCATTAATGTTTATCAAAGAACAAAAGAAAAAGAAAACTCACTGATCTTGACTGAATAACTTTTATAACTTCAATAGGGATAAATCTATATTTCATTTCTAAATAAACAATAGTGTTATTTTAAATTTGATTTATACTTCTGTACCTGAACTTTGTTCAGTTGTATTTATTTGTGCTGTTGCTAATTCGTTTATTTGCTTTTATTTTGTTACTGACCGTTTACTTGTTTTTAATGATGTTTGAAATCTATATTAGTTAGTCTAGTTGTTTTTGCTGTGGCATTATTGGTAAAACAATAAGCAAAAGTTCATTATGCAAGTATTCTTCAGGCTGTTGATTTTTTTATGGTATTCAGCAGCAACAGAATGTTTTGCAAAAAAAAAAAAACAGACTAAATATGCTTGATATCTAAATGTTTAACTTCATTTTCTATACCTTATTGGAATCTAAACTGGTAATTGTGAAGAATCATAATCTCCAAGCAGAATCAGAATCGCCAAAATACAAGCCCAACCATAATTGTGTCACGTTATTGCTTAATATTGCTTACTTAAGTTTGTTAGCCACTACCCTTACCAAACTACTTTCCAAAAACCCAACCGAAACCAGGTTGAAGGTCAGATCAGATCCTCCTCTAAAAACCCATTGAGTCAACCGCAAGTTAAGCCAAGTGCCAGTCGCTCTCCCACATTCTCCACCAAATCACAATCGATCAATTACATCATTAGCCAGGCATTTTCAGGCTGATCTGGCATCCTGAAGCAAGCCTGTTGAACTCTGGATAACCTGCTGACTTAGCATATGCGGACCAAAAACAGTCAGGGAGGGGTTGCTTGGGCTGCGGCACGGGATTGGTTGAGAGAAAAATCAGGGTGGAGATGAACTAAGGTACTGTGCCAACTAGGTCTGGGTGGTTTGAAAAGTCGATCAGTAGATATATTGCTGTATGGTTTATTATGTGTTTATATAGCTATAAGTGCAGAGAACTACTTTATATTATTTACACATGAACAAGATTGAGGTAAAATGAGGTAAAAGCGGGAAGAAATACAAGTCAAGATGAGGAAAAACGTATTAACTTTAGAATGTTTCATTGAATTTTATGACTAAAATTATTGTGGTTTATCTCCAAACTCTAGTGCCAATGGTAGTGGATGGTCCTGGCATCCTGATATATGTAGATAATGTGTGCACAAATTGGTAGAAGAGGCTATTGTTGGAAGAGAACTACAGTAGAAGTTTCTGGAATCTGGCCGACGTCCACAATAAATAGCAATAATTAGTCTTTTTGGCTCTTTTAAGTGTCAGCGCTTTGTACTTTGTCCAGCTCAGAAATGCAGGCCAGTTCAGACTGGCGCAACTTTCATTGACCTGTTCGAGGGGTCAGCGAGACTCCTATTCCGGCACAGGGAAAACATTTTCTCTCTCCTGACCTTCTTTTTCTCATCTTGTCATTTTCATAGACTTCCCAGGTAGGTTAGTCTGACATTAAAGTGAAAAACAACAGCATTATGCCTTCCTCTGCCTCTTTTCTCTCCTGCTTTCTCTGCGATGAGAGTATTAGACTGAGCCAGACACAAAAGGGCTTTACGGCCATGCAATAAAACAGAAAAGAAAAACAGAGACCTTCTGAAAGACTGCTTTTACTTAACCCAGAACAGGGACCCTAAATAGGGAGCATGTATATGTGTGTGAGAGCCTGGCGTGTCAGCGTTTTGTACATGTGTGCATGTTCTTGGGCGTGTGCATGCAAAAATATAGTTTGGTTCTGAGGTTTAGATGGGGCAGTTCTACTCAAACAATAAACTAGTGCAGACAGCTGTGAATTAAAAAGGCAGTTCCCCCCAAAAAATGAAAATTAAGCCTTCCAAGTATTTTAAAGCTGCATTATAGCTTAGACACGTGTACAATACAAACAAGAACACCATATATGGCTTTAGAAGACTTGAAATATAGCTCGCATGTTATATGGAAGAGAAAAAATAAGTGGTCAATCAATACTAATTTTTAATGACTGGCAATGATTTGATAATATTTTAGTTTATCAAGGATGTATTAAATTCTTTAAAAGTGACAGTAAAGTCATTTTAAAGTTTTCTCTTTCATTTATTCTTTTCATATTTCTCATTTATCATCTAAGAAAACATATTTTTCACAAAGATATGAAGGTATATATAAGCACAACTGCTTTCAACATTGACAAAACAGTGTCGCGTTCCGAACGTTGTTTTAATGACATGCACCGGTATTGCGGTATTTAAAAAATTCATATCATAACAAAAATAAACACCGGTATTCAGTATGAACCGGTATACCGCCCAGCACTAATCTAAACACATGTAAACAGCACTCACCTACTACATCCAGCGTGTAGGTGTGATTGATGGATCCGTAGGCGTTCTCCAACATGCAGGTGTAGTTTCCTTTATCAGAGGGAACGACGCTCTCCATGATTAGAGTCCAGTGCTGGAGTCGGAGCTGAACGGGGCAAATAAAAAACAAACTTAGTACAACAGAACACATTCAGAATAGTTTAGTCACTTGTTTATGCAATGTTCCCAGTTAACATAACCAAACACAGGTGGTTGTTTTTGTTATTCTCGAATTCATCTCAAATAAAACTCCAGGTTTAGTCAAGCGTCTATTATCCTTCATTTCACACCTGTGTGTGACGTCTTACAAAATGAAGGGCAAACTGACAGCAGCACTGACCGAACTAACAAGAGAGAGAGAAATTGGCCTAGAAGACGAGGGTTTTTCGAGCAAGAGCACCATGGGAAAAGTAATATCGCCGTGCCGACAGACGAGCGAGCTCCCGCCCCCACCCCAGGAATGCAGCTCTCGTGACTGCAGGCCACAAAATCCAGCGTCTCTTCCATGGAGACTTTCACTCCACAACCCTCGGCCTTCTGAGACCCTTCAAATGACCACAAAATAAGGGTTCATCCACCTGAGGCACATGTTATCCATAAACCATAATCTCGCTTATTTTATGAAACATTTTGGGCTTATTCTGACTAAATGAGATATTTTTCATGAAGATTTGTATTGTATATTCTAAAATGCAACAATAATCATGGTTACAATAGTTAGGCTTCACTAAAACTAAAACCGGAAAAATACACTTTTGTTAAAATTTAAAACATGAAATGTGTGTCAATTGAAATATAATAAAATAAAATAAAATAACTTTTTTTTCAACTAGTTTTCAAGGCAACAATTATAATTTTCGATTTGTTTATCTTCAAACTAAAACTGAAATAAAATAAATAAAAACTATATAGATACATTTAAAAGCTAAAACTAATAAAATGATAAAAACACAACACAATTACTAAAACTTTAACTAAAATGAACATGAAAGCAGAAACTATAAAACTAAAATCTAATTCAAAATATTAACAAAAACTATAAAAGTACCTCAATAAAACTAAAATAACAGGTCATAATCTGATGCTTATCTTTGATGACATATTCATTTTTTATGTTTAAAAAGCATATATGTGACCCTGGAGCACAAAAGCAGTCTTAAGTCGCTGGGGTATATTTGTAGCAACAGCCAAAAATACATTGTATGGGTCAAAATTATTGATTTTTCTTTTAAGCCAAAAATCATTAGGATATTAAGTAAAGATCATGTTCCATGAAGATATTTTGTAAATTTCCTACTGTAAATATATTCAAACTTAATTTTTTATTAGCAATATGCATTGCTAAGAACTTCATTTGGACAACTTTAAAGGCGATTTTCTCAATATTTTGATTTTTGGCACCCTCAGATTCCAGATTTTCAAATAGTTGCATCTCGGCCAAATATTGTCCTATCCTAACAAACCGTACATCAATGGAAATCTTATTTATTCCGACATTTCAAAAAATTGACCCTTATGACTGGTTTTGTGGTCCAGGGTCACATATTTTAAAAGTTATTATTGTTATTATAACTTTTAAAATACAATCAAAATTAAAATTAAATCACATTTTATCTTTAATAAACCAAATGTTTTCATTAGTTGTTAGTTGTCATGAGTTTTATTAAAATGTTTCATCTGATCATTTAAGGTTCTTCAGAAAACATCATCAATAATAATAATAATAATAATAATAATAATAATAAATAATTCATAATTAAATAGTTCATAATAAATGGTCATTTGAGTCTGGACTATCAAATGAACCAGTTCATGGTCCTGTAGTCAGACACTGAGTCATATCTGAGTCTTCAGATCAATCGAGCGTGAGCAGCTCAATCATTAGTGACCTTCTGTGTGGATCAGCTGTGTTTTCAGAGAAGGAAGTGCAAACACTGATCGGGGTACAACGACCAATCGCCCCGCACATCTATTACACTTTAACCAAGAGTCAGTGCTTCACCAGCTGTTTCATGCCTACAATTCTGACTCTGCATGTATCAATAAAATACTTCAATGTAACTATTTTGCTTTCTAAAAAGCTTTTTGTTTTGGCTCTAGTTTTTAAGCATTAATAAATTTACCATGATGAGTTCCATATCCTCATACAGTGCTTGTGAAGCTCTCTTACCTTGTAACCGCCCATGCGATCCTCCTGTTTGAAGGGTTTTCCGTTTTTTTGCCAGCGCATTTCAGGCTTGGGATTTCCCGCCGCTGCGCACCGAAACTTCACAGTGTTGGCAGCAGGTACGGCGTGCAGCTTCTTCTCCATCTTCTCCGGTGAAGTCCAATATGGCGCCACTGCAGGAAAGAAGAAGCAATTACAAACATTTGCATCATCCAAATATCAACAAGAACCACATATTTGCAGTGCACTATATATATTTCTTTGATGTGTCAAAGCCTTTAAGATTACATGCAGCTTTGATATGCATCACGTAAAACCTCCATGCAAACTGGAGTTTTTTTTTTTATCTACGCCTCCACTCTTATCTGCTTTCAGCCGTTCATAGATCAGCCCCTGACATCTACCGTGTGTTTTCTATATCTATGTTTATGGAAAAACTTCAAAGCCAGAAACAGTAGCTTTTGGATTGTACAGTAGATGAATCAGCTTGGATTGTACAGTACACTGAAGATGAATCACTAAGCATGATTTTCAGTTCAGAAGATCGGCATTAGTCATATAACAAATAAATTCAAAATCAAAATTGCAATATGACCTTGTGCGACTGCTAAATCAATCAGCGATTTAAAAAAATTGCAATTTATTTAAATAAATATTACAACTATTGTACTATGAAAAGTTCATTTTGGCCTTATGTGTCTGTGCAGTGAATGCAGTGTTGTTATTGTAAAACAATTAAAACTGTTTGTGTTCATTGAAATAGCATTCCATTAAAAATTTTATTAAATAAGTGGACAAAAAACTTCGAAATTACAAAAAGGCTTGCAACAAAAATCTAATTAAAAATATGTATATAAAATGTATAACTTCAACTAAAATTAAAATGAAAACTGAATACAGCACATAAAAAATGCCAAAGGACACTGATTCAATGACACAAAGAAATTCAATGAAATGGCCAATCAATCCGAGGTCCATTTTGATTCAACCCCAATATCCCAAAAGAAATGCATCATTGCCAAGAGAGAGAAAGCAGGAGCCTGTCTGAAACTCAGCAAGGGGAAACAGGAAGGCATGACCACGGATGCAAATCGAAACAGTTATTCACACTCGCAGCACTGCATGACTGCACCGCCCATCTGCTTAATGGAACCCTGCAACTCACAGTGAGCGGCTTAAATAAAAACATATTCCCATTTGCTCTGAAAACACACAAGAGAAAAGAAGGATAAAACAAGTCGGTCCAAAAGCACAGCGGCTTGCCAAGAAGGAACTGGACCATCACATCCAATTTCTTTTGTTCGACAGACATGCTAACCGGAAGGTTGCAAACGACTTGATATCAGACGTGTAAACAGACATCTTCCCTTCAGCGTGAAGGCATGATAATTGGTTTTCAACTTAACCCTTTTCTTCGACGTCTATCTGTCCGTCTGTTTTCTTTCCTCACCACCCAACTTTTTCATCTCACCTCGTGGGAATTCTTTCGTAACGGTCGTTCTCTTTGACCTCAACGCCCTGACGGACAGCAGACTACATGTCTGTAAGCCCGACTCCTTTTAACTTTGTTAACGGTTCAGGTTTTCGTTGAGAAAACGAAGATGGGAATGACCCTCAGACGTTGGGGCAGTAGGGTCGGATGTCCTGGGAAACCCCAAAACAGGTGACCTCCAGTGAAACATGGACTGACCATTGAACCTTTATTGACATTTTTCTTCAAAAACTCTGTTTTTCATCAACAAATACCACCGGTATCTGCAAAAATCTATCAGTAAACAGAAACACTGAGACATCCCAGCAGCCAATTCCATCAAATTACACAGAGAAAGAAAAAACATGCAAACCAGACCTTTAGACTTTAAACAATCCCAGTGTTGTCTACTCCAGCACATCTCATACGAAGGCAAAACATCTCACAAATAAAGGAAACTTTCTCGTGAGAGGGGGGAAAAAATTGGTGTTTTTGAGAGTGCGGTTGTTGAGGCCCCTTTGCACAGAAATATCAAAGAGTTCTGAGTGGTTCAGCTGGGCAGAAATCCAACCCACTGAGCCCGAAACCGCCCCAAGCACAATGCTAAACACCCCTCCATCCCAACCCCGATCCCCCCACACCCGCCTCAGCTCCACTCGTACGCGGCCAAAGGCCAGACCTCCAAAGCATACACAGAAAAGTGTTGGTGCAGATCCAAACCAGAGCCCATTAGCTGGAAGACCTCGCTCCACCCCTCTTTCCAACAACTCTCTTTAATATTTAGTTTTGCACAACTCAAAACAGATTCTGGTGGGTATGGCGCTCGTTTCAACAGAGGAAATGCAGTCAATATCCTTTCCTCACCTGTCACGGCTTCTCTTTCGCATAAAGTTCTCGAAAATGTGAAACGATTAGGGTTAACCATGACAAAAAAAAAACATATATTTCTGAAAGAATGAGTCCTGAAACTGGAAATAAGTTGGCATTTTTTATCTTACTAATCCATCGTCCCAAAGTCAATGGGTTTTTGGCCTGAAATAAGGTCTGTGGTTAAAGGGATAGTTCACCCAAAAATGAAAATTCTGTCATTAATTACTCACCCTCATGTCATTTCAAACCCGTAAGACCTTTGTTCATCTTCGGAACACAAATTAAGATAATTTTGATGGAATCTGAGAGCTGTCTGACCCTGCATAGACAGCAATACAACTGAAATTTTCCAGAGTCCAGAAACGTAGCAAGGAGATCTGTAAAATAATCCATGTGACATCAGTGGTTCATCCGCAATTATACGAAGCTACGAGAATACTTTTTGTGCGCATAAAATACATCAGTAATACCCCACACGTGATTTTTTAAAGCTTTTATGCATCTTGAAAACGGTGAACAGGTGACTACAGAATGTGACTACAGAAGTTGTTGGATACATTAAACATTATTATGTTGAACTCATGAACTCACTAGTCGCTTTTACAGCTTTGTTGTGTTTATAATCACGCTCTCGCAAACTATTCTAATTCTAACTTTGCAACTAGTAGATTTTAAAGGACTTAAAGAGTTGTTGGAAGTGTAGTGGTGGTGACGATAAAGTCGTGCGACTGGTGTAGTTTGTTTGTAGAGTAGCTTTAGCTTTTTACCTCTGGCCATTGTATTTAGGCTTCAAAATTAATATGAGTTGTGTTCATTTGTGAAGATTATCATGATGGAAAAAACATGGAAGAATCATAAACTTTTTTTGGTCACACAGCTTATTTTCTGCAATAATCCAGTAGCCAATGGAAAAATCCTTGGCTTTTTGTCGAGGCAACCAGTTAACTTTAGGGGTTTGCCTACAAAAATACGTCACCCTTGCAGTACTCTATTTATTAACAAGATGTTTAATGCCCTTTGAATTTCTCCTTTTTCTATATTTCGTTAATATTTCACCTCAGGTCTTTCCCTTTTACCATTCTCAGAGCGAAGCCCAATTCAAAACACTCTTAGCAGGTTTTTACAGACAGGCCTCTCATGGACCTGAGAAATGGAGAGCACAAAGACACAAAGAAGGAAAGAGAATGCCTGGAATTCTGGGAATGTGTCTGTGCTGGAATTGCTTGGTGACATAGTTAACATCAGACTCCACTGCAGGCTTGTCCTGTCAGTAACAAAAATAGCAAAAAACAATACCTATGCTAATATAAAAACAGTATGCCAACCGTGTTGCATCTAAATTCAACATCGGAAATACAAGTGCATTTCACGTGGTACTCTGTGACAACTGGTGTTCGGCCCCCGGTCCCGATACTCACGCATTTGCTCGCCGTCCACCCCAACATCGTCCGATCGCTCCGTGTCGTCCTCATCGTCACCGGATGAGATGGCATCTGCAGAGAGTATCGGGAATACTGTAACCGTGCTTTGTTTCTCCTGCCGTCACAACACCCACACGTCTATCACTAATCAACTATTTGCTCTTTTTGACATTAATATAGTAATAACAGTGCTGAACACAGCTCATCCAATCAGAAGTTTAAGTACAATTTTAGAGTGCATTTTGAAAAATAGTATTACTTTTACTATTTGGAGTCTTTATTTTTTAACTCAAGTCTTAAACATGTGAACCTAAAACCTAACTGATGCCATAATTTGTCATTCATTTGTTATGAATAATCATTGTGTCCATGCAAATTCAAAGAAAAATAAAGGAGATGAAGAACTTTTCGTTCATAATTACTGAATTTAATTTAATTTAACTGACTGACTGAATAAAATATTTATTGATAAATATATTTATATAATTAATTTAGAAACTAATATTTTGTGTGTGTGCATATATACATATATTTTTCGAAATATACATTTATTTATTAAAAAAAATATACACATATATATAAAAAATTTATATATAGAAATGTGAATATTTTTTTAAATAAATAAATGTATATTTCGAAAACAATCTATAGCAAAAATAATTGTAATATGTCATTTAATGTTACTGTGAGATAAGATTGTGTCCAATAGCCTAGAGCAACTATGAATGCTAGCTAGAAAACTGTCAAAAAGATGAAAAATTTAGAAAATATTTTAATGTGACGTGTTAAATCAGACAAAATGTCTGTATAATACAATGACAAAAAGTGTAAGACATAAGCTAACATCAGGCATATCAACTAAACTAATCTTAATACTCAATTTACAGAGCCAACGAATGTTATAAAAACAATACAAACAAATGTCAAACTCAAGACGTAAATCCGAATGCTGCATGCAAAGTCATTTTAAAGACTACATCTTCCACTGCATTGCAAACTGTAAACATGCAATGAAAACAGACAAACAGAACCATTCAGTTCAGGCAGATACGGCGTGCGAAGACTCATCTACGAATATCAAAGTCTCATTCAGTAGATGGTGCCACCTGTGGTAGACAAGCGTCTCACCTGTAACGTTTACGATGAAGCAAAGCGTGTCGCTGGCCCGGGAGCCCGCGGCACTGCACGCATACAGGCCCGAGTCCTTAGGGGTGGCGTCGCGGATCTGTAGCCACTCCTGATCTATGAGCGTGCGGTTATCAGGGCCCAGCGAGGAGCCGTCTTTGGTCCAGACGATGGCGGTCGCCTCGGGCAGCGGGCAGTTGAGCTTGAGCAGTTCACCCGGGTGCACCGAGCACAGGGTGGGCTTAGAGTTTTGGTTTTTGGTTGGAGGCTCTGCAGAGCGAAGGGGAAAAGAGAGGAGGGCAGGAGGAAAGGGGTGACAGGGTGCACAGAGAAAGAGAAAGAGTGTAAGACGAAAAACACTGCACCAAAATGACATCCCTAGAGTGACTAGTGTGGAGAAGAGGCTTCAATTAAATGAATAGTTCACCCAAAAGTCAAAAAATCCCAAAATACAGACACCTCAGAGCGTCCCATTAGCTGTGAATTGTGTATACAGAGCATTTCTGGAAGCATGCAGCTGTACCAGTGGGAAAAAAGTGTGGCGTTAGCAGTGCGCTGACATGAAAGAGGTGCCAGTCGAGAAATAGAGCTCAATATTTGTTCATTTCATAAACAGAGCCTTCGGTTTTCTTTTCCCTGTCATTTCAACCTCGACCTCGCGCATTAGAATTAAGCCTGTTGTTGCCGGTTTATTCCATTATCTTTAATTATGCTCTACAACGACTTTATTGGCTAGCCAAACGCTCATAAGGAATGCCAAGAAGGTGCCAAAGTGAGGCACCTAAAACAGAAAAATCAAAGGCTTGATTACAGATTGAAATAAGGTGGAGCAAAAAATCCAGTGTAAAATGCTGGAGTGCACAACAATAACGCTTTCCATATAGTGTCAGTACAAATATCTACAAATATTTAGTTAATTTTGCATAATATTCTATGAAATCATGTTTTATATATTCAATTATACATATAACATATACTTATATGTAATTAGAAATATATTGAAAACATTGTTTACATATGGATATAATATATATATATATATATATATATATAT
>NW_015659941.1:607779-622044 GCF_001515625.1 Sinocyclocheilus rhinocerous | reverse complement strand
ACAACAATAACGACAATAACGCTTTCCATATAGTGTCAGTACAAATATCTACAAATATTTAGTTAATTTTGCTATGAAATCAATGAAATCATGTTTTATATATTCAATTATACATATAACATATACTTATATGTAATTAGAAATATATTGAAAACATTGTTTACATATGGATATAATATATATATATATATATATATATATATTCTATAAAATAATTGTTATTATATTAAAATATACATAATTTGCTTTTTAGATACTGAATTCTTTTTTTCAATTAAATTCACTTTTTTTTTTTTTTAAATTATAAACCCATATCAGCTGACTACTAGTTATGTGAAGAAAAACATACCAACTATATCCATTTCAATTCACCTGAGATTGCATTGAGAGCAAAGCCAAGATGAACAGAAATCAAATGCCCCAATCAGGTCAGAATGAGAAGTAGAGAGAGAGGAATTCAAGTTATTCTATCCATTTAATTCACTTAATCTTATGGGTAGAATGATAAACAACGACTAACACTGCACTGCAACCACATCGGTTGCCTTGATGCTGATACACAATGACTCAAATGAGGTCGAAACTGCCTTCAGAAAAAAACCCATCAACACTTGCTAATACAGATGGAAACTGTACAATCTGTATGATACAGTCTGAGCAACACCAGCACAGATATTACATTTCTGGGCAATTAACATAGCTGGATGATTAAACCCAGACCACAGAAATGCAGCCCAAACCACAAACACGTTCAGCAAAACCCCGGACTAATTGTTCAGTAATTTGCCCAGTACACCATGATCCACTTCTGTGACAACAAAAAGTGAATGCAAAATGCAAATGCATGAAGTTTAAGGACCACTTATAAACTTTCGACACCGTATTAGATCCCATGATTCTACAGTACTAACAATAACCTACTGCATCTAGGCGGAAACTATGAATTAAGGCAGACTAAACAGCTTTCTAAGCATACAAAAAGACATAAACTTTGAAAGCGAGAGGTATGGAAAAACATGGTCAGACTTGTCAGAAATAATCAGCGGCGCAGAGACACTCCCAACCTTTCTCATAGTAACACACCTATCTTTCTGCACATCCTTTTGTGAATGTGTAGATTGAACTATCTATTTTTTTGTGCAGATTGAACTATTTTTTTGTGCAGATTGAACTACACACCACAGGAAGGGAAAGTCATATGACTTGCGTTCAGTCCTCAAGGGGTTTGGAGTGTGCTTGAAGGTCTAAACTCTCTCCCCAGGCACGTTGCCCTACACACGTTTAGTTCCTGTATTGTTCCTTTTTTCGCTTCTCCGGAAACAATTACCTTTTCCTTTATGCCTTTCGCGACGGTGCGGCCTTAGAACGAACTCTGATGTTGATTGATGGGACCGGTATTCATTGCCTTGCTCTTCCGGAGGCCTCTGTTTGTCCAACTGTTATTTAACTGTAATTGGTTGCGTATTTCCTTCTATTGTACGATTAAAGACAAACTGAAAAAAAACGAGGCCTGCTCCCATTCAAGTTCTGTTAGAAAGCCAACACATGAGGATCAGTTTTTTTTACATACACACTTAGGAAACTCTATAGCATGACCAGTGGACGATCGAGTCTCACTAAACTTTTAGTATATAAATAGCGAACAGATAAAATCCAAGTAAGCAGTGCAAAAGATTAAGCTGTGCATGCTGAAAGCAGAAAGAGCCATGCAAAAAATGCAGAAGAAAGGAGAGAGAAGAGCTCTCCAACTAAATAATCCAAATTATAATGGTTTTATACATGTATGAATTTGGAAGACAATTGTATTTAGAGTAACTCCCAGTGCATTCAAGCTCATTTTGATTATACTTTTCATTTTATTTTAAATGTTAACTTTAATTATTTTTTTAATCTACCGTCATGTTTTACCAGCAGTGCTACAAAGAAAAGACAAACCAGCCAGTTTCAATCAATTTTAGCTGATCAAATGACTTTGTCGACATTTAAAAACAGCTTAATAATTCAAAGGTTAAGAAAGCTTTTCTCACGGCACTATGATCATTTTGGTCCGTTCTGGCAGTAAGGAGCTTGATGCAAGCTCAACCCTCTTTAAACATTTGACATGCTTTCATTCTCTTTACTCTTCAGGTCCAGTACATCTGTTCTTTACCATCAACGCCGCCTCGTGGTCCTCTGATTTGCTCTTAGACCTTTCACCTCTCACCCTGCCAACCGGCCCCCCGCCGTCCACAAGACACCACAAATCCACAACCTGTTGACATCCTGCAAATTCCAGATTTTTCTTCTTGGGAAAGGTCAGAGCAGCATCCTACTCTGCAACAATAAACATAGTATTTTCCTCATGTGCTTAAACTGGAATAATATATGAAACACATGCAGGGAAAAAAACCCTCAAACTCCATTTCTCGAGGTGTGACTGTATCTGTTCTCCTGTGTTTTGATGGGAAGGCTATTTAAAACCGTACTGTGAGTGGAGGTTATTATCAAACGTCCTGTCAGGAGTGACGGATACGGACTGTCTCGCACTTCCCGTCTGCTCCACCAAGTCTCATTTGCGCCTCCGCTAGAACAGATAATTAGGCTCACGACCAAACTGTGACAGGATCCAGTCTGTCCAATTCTCACACTATCATCCTTCTGTCTCCGGCCGCTTGGCGACATGGAATCGAGACCACTGTGCGCTTCACTGAGTGCTCGGGGTCAGTCGGATGAGATGCGTCTGCGACGAGACAATGATGAACTGGCTCTCTGATAACAGACATATACACTCTATTTCCACTTGTTCAGGATTTCCCAGCCAGGGTGTTGCAAACCCCCAAGTGTTCATAAAGGTACTAGTATATTTGTTAAGGCCAAATGTAGTTTAATAAAATAAAATTAAACTAAATGATCAAAAATCTAATAAAAAAAAACTTTTTCTTTTCATTTTCTTAAGAAGAGCTTTTGTTCACGCACACGTCATAGTTGATGCCAAATGTAATTGAATAAAAATGCATAATCTTGAAACATTACTTAAAATTACTTCAGTTCAAAAATAGGAATTTTTGCTTTTTTTCGGTTTTTGCTCATGCAAAAGTCTTCATTGATGCCAAATGTAATTAACTAAAAATGCAAAGTACTAATTTTGTTACATTAAAATTTAAAGCATTACTTAAAATCAGAACGTGATTCATTTAAAAAATGCATTTTTGCAATTTTTATAAACTACTTTTTGCTCATGCAAAAGTTAACATGGATGCCAAATGTAATTTTATAATAATGAATAATTCTTACATTTAAATTAAAACATCAAAACATTTTATCTATTTCCATTAAATCTTATTGCCAAAATGATTCATTGAATGAATGATGAATGATAATTTAAAATCACGCAAAGAAAATTCATTTTTGCATATTCTTTTTGCAGTCATTGTTGATGCCAAATATATTTTAATAACAATGCTAGATGAGAGTCTTACAATTAAATGAAAACATCAACAAAAAAATCTAATTTGCTTCCATTAATCTTATGGGCAAAATATTTATTATATTCAATGAAAATGTAAAACATTACTTAAAATAGGGCTGCGATTTTATATATCGCATGCGATTATCGTGCAGCCCTAACTTAAAATCACACAAAGTACTTCAGTCTGACAAAAAACTAGTCAGAACAGTTTTTGCACATGCAAAAGTTGTCATTATGATATTCGTGTGAATTGTTATGCCATTGCAAAGCTATTTTAGATGGTTGATATGGTGTTGCTAGGTGGGTGCTTCCAGATTCACCGTGAAGTCTTGATGACATTGTGGACTCTAGATATTCCTCAGGTCTTCCTTACAATTCTAATGGCAAAAAGCATTAGCACACCTGCCCTCAATAAGCACACAACTCATCTCTATAGGACAAAAGGTGTGGGACGAGTCACACTTCAAAGTTTAGTAGTGATGCTTACTTTAGCAAGCGCTGATAATTCGATCACAGGGGTTCGGCAGACACAAGTTAACTCTACGCAAGCTGCGCATTTGCCCTGTTCTCCTGTCACGTTCCCCTCCTTCCTTATTTTCTCACCCTTCCCATTTTCTACTCCAGTTAAATCCCAACACTCTTCCGTAGCCGCTCCTTTTCTTTCCTAATCACAATCGCCTTTCAAATTGTAATTCTGCAAGCTTTATTGTCATGACAATGGCATGCCCAGCCAAAAGCACAGGCCTCTCAGGGGCGCCCACGGCAACACAAGCATCCGGGCAAATCTCATTGGCCAACTTTCCCTCCAAAACCTCTGGAGTCACATATAAACACAGGAATTTGGTGGGGGATTTGAGCAAATTGCTAACTTTAAAATTTAGCACGTAACCTTCTCTGTGCCATCTGTGCTGCCTACAGGCATGAATTATGCATCAAATCATGCGACTTCTTGAGGAGAGGTGTGCTAGTTAGTTTCAAAGTGATTTAAGTGAATAAAATGGGGGGTAAAAAAAATCACACTAACTTAAAAGTTACCTTTTATGACTTAAAACCACCTAGCAAGCACCCGAAATACTCAGGCAACCTCCTAATAATGTGCTAAAAATTGAAGATTTCAAACAATTACCCATCAAAATCCATTTGTGTTTCCTAATATACAGCATATACAGCGCACATGTATAAACAAAAAACCCCGCAAAGGTTGACAACAGCCAATTGCAACATAAACATTTTCTGGAGAAAAAAAAAAACTTTTAGTTTGTTTAGTGGGAGAGTGAGGCTTTATTCACCCGAGAAAACACAATAAACAAAGGGTGTGAGCTGACACTTTTATTACAGGGACTTACTATCATGATTTAGGACGTTTGGTATAAACAGAGAATGATTCGCCCAGGAAACCCCCTACTGCATGCAGGTGGTCACTTTAAGGCACGCTTATCGAGAGGCTGAGCATCTCTCACAGTTCTGCTGTTTCTGCTTTGGGTATTGTCACTGTCGTGAACAGGAACGTCTGGGTTGTGAGAAGAAAACCCTTGGGCTAAAAAGGCAGAGAGCAAAGAATTGGGGACGATTCCGATTCTGGAAAAAAGAGTGATGGCAGGAAAGACAGCGAGAGATTCGCTTGGATCTCCAGCCAATGTTTTAAACATCATCAAAGCTCTCTTTGACTGTGTCTAATTCTGTCCAAACCAACAAGGCACACACGCACACTAAAACACCAGCAGAACCACTCCAATGACAATAAATAAATCACACAATGCAAATAATAACGATCCGAACAAGCTTGTGCGATTCCACATTTTCCACCACTGGGTCAGCCTGGCCATACCTCTGGTTCCAACCACAAACCTTATGGGGCGGCAGGGAACGAGAGAATAAAGGGCGAAGATCTTCAACTCTATTGTGCTCTAAACCCTGTCAGATTACATTTGATCCAAGTTTGCTTTCCCACACTTTCACAATGTGTTGTTTTCCAACCTCTGAGAAGATTTCGACCGCTCTCCCAGCCTTTATCACGTCTACAGAGAAGCCTGTTCCAAATAAAACTCATTTAAGTTAGCAACGTTGCTGATTCAGGAAGGTAATGGAATATTTCTATCATATATAACTCTCACAGAAAAACCAGCTCATGTCAAACTCTGTAGGAATTCTAAACTGATATGCTATCTTAAAACAATTACCCCTCCCAGAAACACAACCGAGCCCTTGGTGGGCTTTGCATGCATCAGATGGGGGCTGTTGTAGTTTCCCTCCAGGGGTGGGCGTTTAATGGCAAGCTTTTTTTGTTGAACTGATACATATAGTGTTCATTGGTACAAAAGCTAAACATGTTTAGCTCAACCATTCAACTACGTGAGTTGCGTCTGTACCACAAGAAACTGGTGTGGTTAGTGCTCTCCAAAACCTCCCAGCCTATCCGCATCACATGACACCACTTCAGCCACTTAATCCTCCGTCACATGACCTCTCGTAATCTTCCATCATATGATAGGAGAGAAAAGTGCAAATCGTCTTACAAAGTTCCACAACATACACCACTTAGCATTAGAAGATGAAAAATTAAGCATCTGACTTTGGACAAAAGTTAACTAGTAGAACAATGCAACGCGATATTGCGCAATAGAACGTCTTTTGTATTTGAGACTTAGGCGAAGCTTTACTCTTAAAGAAACAGTTCATCCAGAAAAGCAGAATCTTTCATTTGCTCACCCTTGTGTCATTCTAAGCAAGTGTAAGTTTCTTTATTTTGTGGAAAGCATGATATTTTAAAACATTTCCGAGCTGCTCTTTCCCATACAAATGAAGAAAAAAAGAAGTTTCAAGGATAAAAAGCAACATGAAAGTAGTCCATAAAAGTCGACTCCAATTTTCAGTGAATAACAACTTCAATTTCATTTCTAACAAATCTTTATCAAAAGACTTAAAAATACGTTGAACATTTTAATCCTTTTTTGTTTTGTTTTTTTGGTTGAAAAGCCGTTTGGAAAGAGCAGAAATTCTTCAAAACATCTTGCTTTCAATTCTAAATAAAAAGGAAAGCAGGTTTTGAACAACGTGAGGTTGAGTAATGTCAGAATTTTATTTTCGGGTGAACTTTCCCTTTAACCCTACTATGCACCTCCTTTAACCCTGAGGTCAAAGGGCATCTGGAAAGTGTTGGTTGGGGGTGGGGTGACCGCTTCCAGTGATTGTGTTTGACAACCCTTTAATTAACATAGTGATTAAAGCCAGAGGAACAAAAGCAGACTTATCCAACGCAACAGTTCTCATTACCCTGCTGCCCCAAACGAAATGGAAAAATCACATCAATAATCGCAACTACTAATGGTAGAATGTGGCAAAACTGGGCCAGGACACGCCACTGGGAATTCAGAAAGTGCCAAAGAAGCAAATAAAATGAGTGTTTTTACTTAGAGTTAGGAATGAAGACGATGACAAACCACATCCCGTTAAAAGGAAGTCAGGAAACCTCCAAAAAGAGCGGAGAATCTCTTGTTTCATTTTAGTTCAAATCGGAACGCATATAAGGTTTATTTTCTTCCCAAACAAACTAATACGGGTTGGTTTGCATCTGCATGCCAAACTAGCAGGTATGTGTGTGGTCCTCAACTCTGAACAACATTAAACTCCGACAGATGGAGAGAGAGAAAATATGGGGGGAGAAAGGAAAAGAGACGTTACGAGTGGAACCACAAAAATCCTAAAAGCGACTCTTTTGAAACGAGCTGCTGTGAGTATATAGCATACGAACAATAATTCCATACATTATAAAACCTCGGGGTTCTCAGTTCAAAGACGCCAGATATACGCTTAAACCGATTTCTCCACATAATTATAGGAGTTTCAAAGACGTGCTCCATGCAAAAGAAGTACTTCCTAAGGTTTGCATACAGCAACTCATAAAACCTCCAAACCACACATCATTGCAAACCAGCACCTCCTCAGAACTTTCCTGGCTGTCTTGAAGGGCTGAACACAACCGTTCATGAAAAGTTAAATCCCATAAATCTGCACTAACTAATGATGTATGAAGCCATGAGGAATCCTACCTATACCACGAGAAATTCCAAATTCCTTAAAATCCCAATTCCTTATTTTCCCCAAGACTTCCCCCAATAAAAAAACAAATATTTTCACACATAGGTGCAGCTGCGTAGGAGAAGAAGGTTGTTTTTATAGCGATTAAGCAGTAAAGAAGCATCTGTTTCCTTGTCGCCACTGAAGTATCGAGAATTCCTAACAAGATCCTGCTGCAAAAACTAGGAATGTTCCTTGAACGATATTCCATCGCTCTTATTCCTTACCTTCACGTTCACTCGCAGTCTCCACCTTTTCAGCAATCTTTGACGATGGCCTTGCCACGGACGCCGTTGCCAGGGTCAAAAGCAGGAGCGCACCCAGAAGCCACCCTCGGGCGGACATCCCGTCAGCAGTGGGCGTGTCTCCCCATCCCCCCCTCCTCGGCCTCCCCCTGGACACGGATCCCATCTGAGGGGCTCCACCCAACCATGAACTGCAGGCTGTACAGTCGGACACTCACTGGAATTCCCACCGATCACCTGGGCTGAGGAGGGCAGCAGAGAGGACAGTGATGAGACAGGGGATCCCCAAAATAAAAACAAGAGGAGAAACAATTAGAAAAAAAGTCTTTTTGCCATACACAATCCATAAAACACTCTGGTTAACACTCCATGGAATGGCCCTACATATCTAGTGTGAATATTTCAAATCAGTTGACTCTGAAGCACAACTATCTTGCAGAGAGTGCGTGGGCCTAGTTATGAAAGAGACAGATAGAAACTAAAGGCCCACGTGTCAAAATGCTGTTAAACGAGCCTTGCCACAGACATACCAAAGCTCTGATGCTTTAGACCTACCTACTATCTGACACCTACACACTAACCAGACAAAGCACCAAGAGCTACCTGCAACTCTGGCTAACTTTCTACAGAACTGACAGGCTACTAATGTAGAAGACAATTTTCCAACATCACTATTAAACAGTGATTTATTTTATCAGGGCGGTAATTCATCTAGCAAACAAACTATTTTTGTTCCCATGTATTCGTTTAAATACATTTAGTAGACACTTTTATCCCAAGCATTAAGATATACATATCTTTTTAACGATCTATCTATTACATCACTTCTATCACATGACTTGCATTCCATTCTTATTCTAAAAGAATCAACTTGATTGGCAGTTTAGAACTCAAAAATGCGATTTCAAACATTCAAAACATGACCACTGAAAATGAATTGAAAACGCGGGAGTCAGTCAGTCACTCTCTGGAGATCTGGCGCGTAAGTGCGGTATTGATCTGTTCTGTGATCGCGCGCTTGCATTCATAGCAGGCTTTAATGCTTGTGAGATGATTGACAGCTGGTGGGGTTCCTCTGCAGATTTTTTTTTTTTTTTTTTATCTTGAGAGGTGAGCAATGCAGGATTTTGATGCTGTAACACGAGCACTGTAGTTTATTCTCTTTTCTAATCATGCGCCATTCAATCAACTTCATAGGTTTGATAACTAATGCACTTAGAGATCGCAAGATTTTGCTCATGCTGGATAGAAACTGAGCAAACCACCGTCAGTGTTTCCCGGGTTTGCTGCACGAGCAGGATTTTGAAAAAGATTTCCCAATGCAATACATGACGTCACCTCTAGAGAACTTTTCTCGCGAAAGCGTTGTTTTAATAGACCGCTGTCTGCTGCACATATAATGCGTGCGCAAGCAATCTGAAGGCGTTAATCAGCGTCCTATTCATATTCAAATCAGAATACACAGAAAGGATTTAATGCCAATGCAAAGAAAAACACTGATGTTCCCCTGGAATCAGCTGTACTGTGTTTTTGATTGCATTTGAATTGTTAGGCTACTTGAACCTAATGGTCGTTCTTTATCGAGGCCCATTATAAAAAACAGCCCTAATGAGTTTATCATGATTTTATTACTGAAGACTATCTAGATCGCTTTGTGAATGGGCAGATTTTATCATTAGGTCAACTCTAATTAGCATCTAAATTATGATTAGAGTTAATTATTGGTTGATTTTTGCAAATAATATTCTAGTTTATTTCAACACAGAGCTTTGCTCTGTGAGTTTATCACTAACAGGCTATTGACTAAGGAAATCCAAAACCCAATTATTAATAATGGCAAAGTAAACTTTCTAAAGCAAACTCATGTCAGTCTGTTTCATTTTTATAAGTTCGATCTAATTGTCCACAGATTTCAGGGCAGGAAGCCTGAGGATACTTTAATTGCCACTACAATGATTAAACGACACTTTTAATAAAAAAGAAGAAGATAAAGAAAAGGAAACAACAGGTAGGCCAGACTGTTCCAGAAAAACACAAAAAGTGGTTGCTTTTTTAATCTGAATCCAAATTTGAATTTGAATAGATTGGAGTGTTCTAAAAATGTGCACGTTCTAAATGATTGCCCTATTTTTTAAAAAAAATGAAATCATGACGCTTGGGGAGGAACTACAAATATAAGTGGTGATTTAACCATTTTGACTTATTTTTGACTTTATGCAATACTTCGCAACAACAAAAAACATTAATATGACAGGTTTTTACGGACGTTTACTTTTATGATTTTTTATATAGCGTTGGCTTGCAGCTTTCATTTAAGACGACCGTTTTAAATGACATTTTTCTCATACAGTGATAATATCTGATGTTTCATAATAAGCATACATTTATAATTTGACACTTTGCACGCGGTCTTCATCTTTAAAAAATAAAAAAGCAAACAAGAAAGTGTGCATACATTTAGATAAACTAACTTAAAATATTTTGCTAAATAACATTGACAAAAGAGTCTGACGAGGCCATCGCTGATCATAAAAGATAGAACTTATTACATTTTCAGTGAACCCCACGTAACTTTAGATATAGCCTCGAATATCCAACTTTGTGCGCATTTAATGTCATATATAACCATATTTAGTAATTAAGATACGTTTGCGTATTTTAAAAGTTAAAGGAAATGAAACATGCGTAAAGCCGCAACAATTGACAAAAAGTTGTATTTCCATGAAAGACAAGCAAACCTCCGCTTGAAATATAAACAGAAACACATGTAACTTACAGAGAAGGAGCTGATAGTGAAGTTCAGGATCCGCATATAAACAGGGAGCTCATATGGGCCGAATCCAGACAGGAATGCGACTAAAACTATTCCCTATTCCCAAATCCAACGGGGCACCGACGACAGGATCGCATGCCAATAGCGAGCCACCGATAGTATCCGTGCGTGTTTGTGTAAATCCTTCCAGAAGAGGAAAAAAAAAATTTCGCGTCCCAGAAACTTTTTTTCGTCCGTAAACCAAGTAGCTGTTGCTTCACCAGACGGCTCGTGCAAACGCGCATCAGTCTTCAGCTACAAGAGATGCGACACTGCAACAAACACCGAACAAAACATCCATCCCAAAATACACATCCAGTGACACGAGCGCAGTCTCTGAGGATACTGGCTGTTCTCAGACGCTTTGTCAGGTTTACACAGATTTTTTTCTCTCTCCTTCCAACCCCCTGAAGAAATGTCACTCCCCCCTGAAACCCGAGACGTTTCCTGGCTGATAGTTTTTGGACTCGGTCTTTCTCCTCCAATCACAGACCTCGGAGCTAGAGCTCCCTCCGAGCGACTCGAGCAGTTCTGCGCAATCCTGCAAAGTTTGTCCGGAGCTGGGGGTCTCCCTCCTCCCCTGCACGAGCTCCAGTGCTGCAGAATGCCATTCATTCACTGCAACAGCGCCACCTAGCGGCATATCTGTCGGATTATTAACCCTTTGGGGGCCCCAGAGACCCCGGGGCCTTTTAAATTGCATAGGGGTCATGACATTTTCCATTCCATGCATTTGACATTTTAAAACATTCTGTCAGACAAAGAATGTCTGTAAAGGTTAAGAAATTGCATTGTGACATCTTAAAGATTCATTCAGTATATGTTGAGATTTGTTTTAATGCAATAACAGGTTGAGAATTTAATGTTGAGATTTTCACAAACATCCAGTTTTTAATAACCAGTTTTTACTGTACAAAATCAGCGTAATCTGACAATTTAAGATCATCCACTGCTGACAAATCTAACAAAACAGAGATTAAAAATGTAGTCAAATCGGTCAAAGGTTTGAAATCATTCCGTTTTGTTTTTTTTTATGAATTTTTACCAAGACTGCATTGATTTGATCACAAACGCAGTAAAACATTTTGAAATATTATTTGAAATATAATCAGCATATTAAAATGATTTCTGAAGGATCACGTGACACTGAAGACTGGAGCAATGATGCTGAAAATTCAGCTTTGTATCACAAGAATAAATTACTTTTGAAAAAATATTAAAATATAAAACAGTTATTTTAAACTGTAATAATATTTCACAATATTATTGTTTTTATGTATTTTTTTAACAAACAAATGCAGCCTTGGTGAGCATAAGAGACTTCATTCAAAAACATTTGTACAAAATCTTAATTATTCCAAACTTTTGAACAGTAGTGTATACTTTTTCTGAAAGTCTAAACCAGGTTTAAAAAAAAATTGTCTAAATCTAAAACACATACAATAAATTAATAAAAATAAGTAATTAATTGGTTATTTTTTAAGTGGAATATACCATATTGTTAAAAACTGCCATGATCAGATCATAATTTTGTCTTGTTTAAAGCAATGGTTTTAAGCTATAACGTTTTTGATTATTATTTTTTCATGGATTTATGGAAAATCACAGATTTCAGAGCTTCAAAAGAACAGAAAACTGTCAATCTTTCTAACACAAAACTATCAATCGATATTTTATAGCTATTTTTGTGATCTTAAAAGAAATGGGCACTATAAACTGTCTTTCATATGCAAAAGAGCTGTGTAAAGACTGGTAAAAGGTTTGGAAAGACATGAGGGTGAGTAAATAATGACGGATTTGTAATTTCCTTTAATCTCTGTGTAAGCTGCACTACATATCATCCATACTGTTTCATACGGAGCCTGTCATTTTCCCAGCATTACTAGCTGTGCCTGATAGACTCCCTCACGCAGCTCCCCCGTGGAGCCCTCTCTGTCCCAGCGCTCACACAGGGAGGCTCCCTAATCAATGACCCCTAAATGTCAGAGACTGAGGGGCCCCCCTGCCGCGCTCCACACTCCTCTTCCAAACTGTCTTCTCCATTGGACAGGCCCTTTCACCGATCCGAAGGAGAAAGCTAAAGAGTCGCGGAGCAGAGCGGGATTAGGAGAGGAGGAGGGAACTGTGGCGAATATGCCTTTCCCTCTTGTTTTTCCTCTCTCCTCTCCACCAGGCTGCCCGAGCCTCCTGCTTTTTTTCCCCCCTTCCTCATAAAAGAAACGTTCCCATTCACTCCAGCTAATAAGGCTGTTAAAGAAAGCTGTGAATGGGGCCTTCGATCACGGCTTTTCTTTCTTTAGCCCAGATTCTCTCGCTCACTCATACACAGTGAAGCCATCACACACTCCCATAAAAGGTGACAGTTTGGATCGCAATGAGAGGGAAGCGGGAAAAGGAGGGGACAGGCCACAGGTTTAGGGGTGTGAAATAAAAGATGGACTATCCAGTCTTTCACGCACTTCCCCATCGCCTGTCCCGGCCAGATTTACATTGTTTTTATGGCCTGCCACATTTAGCAAACACAATAGAACAGCTAGTGAGAGTCAGAGAGAAAAAGACAGAATTGAAAGAGGTGTTCTTCACTTTTCCTCCTTGTCCAGCTGAAGATGTTAGGATCTAACCAACGGTATAAATCACAAACAATATCCAATGAATTCAAATCTTAAAAATTGTACTAACTCATCTGCAAAAAGAGAAAGTAAGAACATGGCTGCATCCCAGAATTGAATACTAGTTTACTGCACATTAATGCAACATGTTGTCACAAATCACCACATCATGTTGCATGCTAATGGAATCCTGTCATAAAACTATATTTGCATACTATGTACTGCTAATCTGAACATATAGCCAGTGTGTCTCAAATCGAAGAACATTTTAAATAGTATGGTATAGATGCAACCACACATGCTTTTTCAGCTGATAGGCTATTGGCCACAACCCTTGAACCAGGGTTATTAATTAACTGAAAGTAAAATTAAAACCTTAAAAAAAGAATTTTTGTCACTTGAAATAAAATAAACATTAAATGAAATAAAATAAAATACAACAAACTTTTTCTGCTTTTTCTGCTAGTTGCCAAAGAAATATTTCTAATTTTTATTTAACTTGATGTACTAAAATTAAACTAAAACTGAAATAAAATTGTAAAAAATATATAAAATCATATAGACATAAAAAGCTAGCAAAAAACAAACAAACAAAAACACAACAAAATTACTAAAAATGGAAAATACAAAAATTAAAAACTAATTCAAATTTTGTAAATGTTTGAAACCTGTTCACAAACTGACATCTATTTCAGCAATTAAAGGGATAGTTCACCCAAAAATGAAAATTCTGTCATTAATTACTCACCCTCAAGACCTTCATTCATCTTTGGAATTTTTGATGAAATCCGAGAGCTCTCTGCCCCTCCATAGACAGCAAGGGTCCTACCATGATCTATGATCATAATGGCGGAGGACTGTCCCCAAAGAGAAGAAATCGTTGAATAAAATCATTTTTGTTTTCTTTGTGCACAAAAAGTATTCTCGTAGCTTCGTAAAATTACAGTTGAGCCCCTGATGTCACATGGACCATTTTAACAACATCCTTACTACGTTTCTGGACCTTGATCGTGGTAGTTACCTTGCTGTCTATGGGAGGGTCAGAGAGCTCTCGGATTTCATCAAAAATATCTT
>NW_015659941.1:590818-607381 GCF_001515625.1 Sinocyclocheilus rhinocerous | reverse complement strand
AGGAGGAGGGAACTGTGGCGAATATGCCTTTCCCTCTTGTTTTTCCTCTCTCCTCTCCACCAGGCTGCCCGAGCCTCCTGCTTTTTTTCCCCCCTTCCTCATAAAAGAAACGTTCCCATTCACTCCAGCTAATAAGGCTGTTAAAGAAAGCTGTGAATGGGGCCTTCGATCACGGCTTTTCTTTCTTTAGCCCAGATTCTCTCGCTCACTCATACACAGTGAAGCCATCACACACTCCCATAAAAGGTGACAGTTTGGATCGCAATGAGAGGGAAGCGGGAAAAGGAGGGGACAGGCCACAGGTTTAGGGGTGTGAAATAAAAGATGGACTATCCAGTCTTTCACGCACTTCCCCATCGCCTGTCCCGGCCAGATTTACATTGTTTTTATGGCCTGCCACATTTAGCAAACACAATAGAACAGCTAGTGAGAGTCAGAGAGAAAAAGACAGAATTGAAAGAGGTGTTCTTCACTTTTCCTCCTTGTCCAGCTGAAGATGTTAGGATCTAACCAACGGTATAAATCACAAACAATATCCAATGAATTCAAATCTTAAAAATTGTACTAACTCATCTGCAAAAAGAGAAAGTAAGAACATGGCTGCATCCCAGAATTGAATACTAGTTTACTGCACATTAATGCAACATGTTGTCACAAATCACCACATCATGTTGCATGCTAATGGAATCCTGTCATAAAACTATATTTGCATACTATGTACTGCTAATCTGAACATATAGCCAGTGTGTCTCAAATCGAAGAACATTATAAATAGTATGGTATAGATGCAACCACACATGCTTTTTCAGCTGATAGGCTATTGGCCACAACCCTTGAACCAGGGTTATTAATTAACTGAAAGTAAAATTAAAACCTTAAAAAGAAAATTTTTGTCACTTGAAATAAAATAAACATTAAATGAAATAAAATAAAATACCACAAACTTTTTCTGCTTTTTCTGCTAGTTGCCAAAGAAATATTTCTAATTTTTATTTAACTTGATGTACTAAAATTAAACTAAAACTGAAATAAAATTGTAAAAAATATATAAAATCATATAGACATAAAAAGCTAGCAAAAAACAAACAAACAAAAACACAACAAAATTACTAAAAATGGAAAATACAAAAATTAAAAACTAATTCAAATTTTGTAAATGTTTGAAACCTGTTCACAAACTGACATCTATTTCAGCAATTAAAGGGATAGTTCACCCAAAAATGAAAATTCTGTCATTAATTACTCACCCTCAAGACCTTCATTCATCTTTGGAATTTTTGATGAAATCCGAGAGCTCTCTGCCCCTCTATAGACAGCAAGGGTCCTACCATGATCTATGATCATAATGGCGGAGGACTGTCCCCAAAGAGAAGAAATCGTTGAATAAAATCGTTATTTTTGTTTTCTTTGTGCACAAAAAGTATTCTCGTAGCTTCGTAAAATTACAGTTGAGCCCCTGATGTCACATGGACCATTTTAACAACATCCTTACTACGTTTCTGGACCTTGATCGTGGTAGTTACCTTGCTGTCTATGGGAGGGTCAGAGAGCTCTCGGATTTCATCAAAAATATCTTAATTTGTGTTCCGAAGATGAACGAAGGTCTTACTGGTTTGGAACGACATGATGGTGAGTAATTAATGACAGAGTTTTCATTTTTGGGTGAACTTTAACTTTCAGAAATGATTGAGTTTGGAGAGATATTTGATGACTTAAAATCATAATATTTGCACTAATAAAAAAGGTAATTGCAAATTCTAGTATCACAATTTTGAATTTATATCTCACAATTCAAACTTTTTTTCTAATTTTCAGAATTGCGAAATGTACACTCAGAATTTACAGAAATGTAAATCTCACTATTCTGAGTTTACATCTCACAATTCCGAAAAAAAGTTTTTTTTTCACACTTCTAAGTTGTGAGATATAAACTCAGAATAGTGGCAAAAAAAGTCAAAATTGTGATATAAAACTACTTTTTTTATTTTTTATTCTGAAGCAGAAACAGGCTTCCAAACAATACTGACTACACGAATAGAACAAATTTCAGTGTGAATCATCCTTAAAACCCTATGATGTCAATTGTTCAATTGAATACAAATATTTACAAAGAACAAACAGTTTACACAGATCCATTCTGTTCATGTTTCATGAATACAGTTAGTACAAGTATTCAATTCGGAAAGCAGCTCATGACATAGCAGTATAAATAAGAAAAACACATAATCACAAACACTGGTCATTTATTTAGTCAATAGAGTAATCAGAACACAGCTAATGGACTTGAGCATGAGAACAGCCTCCTAACGGATGCTTAACGTTCATTACAGCTCGGTCCTGCTGTTATGCTAATGTTGAGTGATTTCAGCGAGGCCGTCGACACTACAGTGTTATTTTACCTCCAAAGGGAGTCACGTGACCAGCCTGCTGCGTGCTGCCCTTCTGTCGATTGACAGCAAAGTTATGATTTACGCCAGACAATTGTTTGGTCAGCTTTTGGTTTCAAAACAATCCTACCAAAATGCAGAGTTTGTTTTACTCAGAGAGGAGACGAAAAGAAAAACACTCACTTCCCGCCTCACTATGAGGGTAAGAATTCTTAGAAAAACATGATGTCACGTATCATCTCCCTGGCAACCTGCATGAGAATAAATATTCATTATGATCATTAAGAAAACACTTTAAACAGCGTTTGGTGCAATTGGACTTCAGGTGTGCCAAATACTTCAACACCTAAATTATAGAGAACAAAATAATTGTAGGATAATGTCTGCATAGGTGTTCTTTGCTATGTTTTGTGTAATAATCCACTTGTAATGGCACATACGAAAGTCAACCATGCACAAGTACTATACTTAGTCCTGATCATTACTTAGTATAGAAGAGCTCAATAAGAACAGAAAAGCTTTTTAAACTAGATAAAGGTAATGTGAGTGATTCTTACACACGCAAAACTCATAGCCCTTATGTTATTTGCTATGTGGCTGCTCACTGGCCTGAAAATGGTCCTGCATCAAGCCTTTAATGTCTTGATAGTGCCATTAGCCGAATGACTTGGGATCAAACCTACAAGGAAAACTATATTTTTTAAAATGGTCGTGGTTCACCAGTGTCACTTACTGTAAGTAAAAGGTGGAAAACTGTGTGAGTATGATTTTTGGTCTTTCAAATAGCACTCTTTTATATGTATATGAATGACAAAGGCAGTTAAGGAGCTTGTGGTGTTCCTGACTGTGAGATTGGCACTTTTGGACAGCAAGCGTTGGCAGTAAATGGCCCTGTGGTGCAGCTTTAGTGATGCCATTAGTTGGTTGTGGTGATGATCTCAAACTGCGGTCCATCAAGCATTATATGCCGCTTCCTTGTGGATACAGTAGGCAGAACAAAACCTCGTTCAGAGTTTAACTACCAGTTAGGAACCAAAAACACATTAATTTAAGAAGTACAATAAATTAGACTTTAATAAGATACAGATTACAAAGATCCGCTACAGATTACAAAGATCTCACAGGTTCTCACAGGTAAAAATAAATAAACTAACAATGCTTTTCTGAAATATAAATATAACTATAGTCATGTATATAAGCAATATAAAGAAATTAGCAAAGATTTGATCAGGTGTCGTATCTGAAATATGAAGTGAATGAAACCTAAAGGCTGCCAGAACTGTTTGGCATAATTTTTGGGAGCATTTGCAATGTGTGGAGAATAACTAAATCATTATTATCATGTTTTAAAAGTGTAAAACATTATCTCTAGGCATGTTTCTCCCCTGCCAAAAAATAAAATAAAATTAAATTAAATTAAATTAAATTTAAAATAAAATAAAAACATTCAAATCATGGCATTTCTTTTCCTTTCAAACACCTTTAAAGAAATAAACAGAGATCGCATCATGATTTTTCCAATCAAATGCATTGATCTGTACAAATCTTATCACCAGCCAAGACTGATACTAATTCAATTCAATTCAAGTTTATTTGTACAGCGCTTTTCACGATACAAATCGTTGCAAAGCAACTTTACAGCAAATTAAGTTTCTACAATATTTAGTGGTAGCTTATCAGTGGTGACTGTCAGTTAACGTACATATGACAGAAATGTACGGAAAAATCAATTAAAGACGTAATCAAACAGACGATGAACACTATTAACATCAATTATTATATGATGCAATCAAACTTATAGCAAAATGTGGTAGTACTAACAGCAATGAGTTGAGAAACCAACCCTGTTCATTCCAGGAAAGATCTGTGGTTTGCAATGCAATGCAAGATCTTGGTTTGTCCATAAATCTAAGAACTGATCTAGACTCAGTTGAACCTTTGCGTTTCAGTTGTTTTATCTTTCAAGTTTCAGTTATCACTAGTTAGTTTTGTAAACAGTGATATAGGTACAAATAGTTAGAATATACACTGAACAAAATTATAAACGCAACACTTTTGTTTTTGCCCCCATTTTTCATGAGCTGAACTCAAAGATCTAAGACTTTTTCTATGTACACAAAAGGCCTATTTCTCTCCCTTTGGAGACGGCTTATGGTAGATAAATGAACATTCAATTTACGGGCAACAGCTCTGGTGGACATTCCTGCAGTCGGCATGCCAATTGCACGCTCCCTCAAAACTTGTGACATCTGTGGCATTGTGCTGTGTGATACAACTGCACATTTTAGAGTGGCCTTTTATTGTGGCCAGCCTAAGGCACACCTTTGCAATAATCATGCTGTCTAATCAGCACCTGTGAGGTGGATGGATTATCTCGGCAAAGGAGAAGTGCTCACTAACACAGATTTAGACAGATTTGTGAACAATATTTGAGAGAAATAGGCCTTTTGTGTACATAGAAAAAGTGTTAGATCTTTGAGTTCAGCTCATGAAAAATGGGGGCAAAAACAAAAGTGTTGCATTTATAATTTTGTTCAGTGTAGTTGCACAATGATGTATTAATGTAACAATATAAAATAATTTGAAAATGTACTAAATTAAAGACATTCCATTTGATTTTTACATTTTCTGAAGAAAATGTGAATTTGAGTTGTGTCACATACATCACAGATCAGTGCAAAATATGTCAAATTCTTCTAGTTTTTGCATAAGCTTGTTTCTAGAAGGTATAAAATACATTAATATAGTCCTTAATAATATATGCAGATTTTACAGATTGATCAGGGCCCAAATGAAAAATCGAGCACTCACACTCGCTGCCGAAGTCTAGTGACAGGCATGCAAAACATTCCAGGCACTCCAGAGAGCAGCAGCCCAGACATCTGAAGAATCTGGACACTTCACCAACACACACACACACACACACAGACAGAGAGAGAGAGTTCTAGGGCTGGATGAGAAGACTGCAGGGAAGAGACACACTGGGTGGAAGGATGAGGGACTGTTAATGCACGGAGATGACAGGAAAGGCCAGAGGTTAAGAACCTTTTACTCGGTACAAATCACCAAAGACTGACATTTATGAGGCATTAAAGACTTAATTAAGGAGACTCGTTATCATGCTATTCTAAAGACACGTCATATTTCATATTCTGCTCATTTATAACACTCAAAACGTGACACAGCTTCAAACAGTCTCTTAATTATGGTTGCTGACATTGCTAAAAGGTTTCACAGTCTGATCCGACAGGAGAACCACAAAAACTGTTTGTACTCTTATTCTTAAAGGAATAGTTCGCTGCTAAAACTGAAAATGATGTCTTTGTTTACTCTCTGTCATGTCGGTCCAAACCCATATGCTGTTGTTTTTATCTGTGGAACACAAAAGGACAATTCTGAAGTTATTTTCCATGCGACAGTTCATAGTGACCACATTTGTCAAACAAAACACATCATAAAAGAAGTCCATACGCCTATATTTCAAGTCTTCTAAAGTCAGAAACAGATTGAAATTTGGGTCATTACTCTTTACAATCCTCCCACCGAAGCTCTGAAATGTCATTTGCATATGCATTTGGGCTTGTTAAGACTTCTTAGTGTCGTCTTAGTTCATTCATGTGATCAAAAATACAGTAAAAATGTGAACTATTTGTACAATTTAAAATAACTGCTTCCTAGTAGAATATAATGTAAAATGTAATTTATTTGTGTGATGCAAAGCTGAATTTTCAGCATCATTACTCCAGTCTTCAGTGTCACATGATCCTTCAGAAATCATTCTAATATGCTCCTTTGCTGCTCAAGAAACATTTCTGATTATTATCAATTTTGAAAACAGTTGTGCTGTTACGTTTTGTGGAAAACGTGATACATTTTTAAAGGATTCTTTGATGAATTCAAAAGAACAGCATTCATTGGAAACAGAAATCTTTTGTAATATTATAAATGTCTTTTCTGTCACTGTTGATCAATTTAATGCATCCTTGATGAATAAAAGTATTCATTTCCCACTGACTCCAAAACTTTGGATGGTACTGTATGTATATGAAACCAGAAACCTATAATGGACTTCAGAAAGTGTTTGGTGCATCTCCAAAGAACCATGACGAACTCAAAAACCATATCAAATGAAAATGACTCTTATAGGAAGGGGATTTTTTTAGGTCATTATCTTAGACCTCTGAAGATTGAGACTGAGAATGAATCTGGATAAGTTCACAGTTCCTCCAGTCTATCACTGCATCCTCTCTTCATACAAACCAACGTGTTTCCACAGTCAACTTATATGGTTCATATCAAGGCCCGGGGCGTATCATGTGCACGCACACACATATCTTTTCACATTTGTTTCATATTCCACTCAGGATATGAGTCATCTACCTCTGATCTTTTAATTATAACATGACAAAAATACATTGCAAGAAAAAGAAAATCCCCCGGACTTTTAGGAAGTCTGGGGCCTAGAAAGTGCTGAAATGACGACAATTAAACTCAAAGGCTGATAAAGCTGTGCTATCAAGGTGTTGAAGTGCATTTTAACAATCTAGTCATACTGAAATCTTCACATGTGGGAGAAGTAGTGGCCAAGACGAGCTAATTAATACAACAACAATAGTGAAGAAAGTGACTGGACATTTATACAGCTGCTTTTATTCAAAATGAAGCTATTGAAAGAATAGTTCACCCAAACATGAAAATTTGCTAACAGTTTACTCAGTCTCAGGCCATCCAAGATGTAGATGAGTTTGTTTCTTCATCAGATTTGGAGAAATGTAGCATTCCATCACTTGCACACCAGTGGATGCTCTGCAGTGAATGGGTGCCGTCAGAATGAGAGTCTAAACAGCTGATAAAAACATCACAATAATCCACACCACTCCAGTCCATCAATTAACATCTTGCGACGTGTCCTCTATTCATAATATAATTTCCATCTCAATTTAGAATAGAAATATGCACAAATCAAGCACTGTTTACAAGAAAAACAGTTCTGCACAAATAATTATGTGGGTGGATTTTGATGTGAGAGGACAACAGGAGACAACTCGTGTCACTGGACAGAGCAACATTATGGATTATGGACTCTTATTTTGGCCAGAAGCAACAGTTGGATTTGTTTCTTATTCATTTAGATTTGTTTTCTTACAGAATGGATTTGTTTCTTACAAACACGCAGCTTTTCACTTCACAAGATGTTAACTGATGGACTGAAGTAGATTACTGTAATGTTTTTGTCAGCTGTTTGGACTCTCATTCTGACGGCACCCATTCACTGCAGAGGATCCATTGGTGAGCAAGTGATGGAATGCTTAAATTTCTCTAAATCTGTTGTGATGAAGAAACAAACTCATCTACGTCATGGATGGCCTGAGGGTGAGTACATTTTCAGCAAATTTAAATTTTTGGATGAACTCTTCCTAAAATATGTATGACGAAAAACTAAAAGTCCATCATGAGGTAGAAACACACAGCTCTTTCTGCTAATATCTGTGTATGTGTTGACCACAGGTTAAGCATTTGTGCTGACCGAGTGAATCCATGAAATCATTCCGTCTGGACAAGCAGGAAATGTGGTTAAACTTTAGCACTAAACTGTCACAAACAGGCCTCGACACAAACCCCAAACACTCCCCATGTGTCATTAGCAGGATAATTAGTCAGCGGAGACACTCGTTGCAAACTGTTTTTATAGCATTCATCTAGTTACATTGTGACAATCTGAAACAAAAGTCAAACACAACATTTACTGTTCCTCAGTGACAAAAAACACTGACAAATGAATCGTGACAGCCAATATGCTAGCAATATGTATGCGAGTTAATAGAGAATTGGTCCTTAAAATAAAGTATTACTGAAAGTTTAAAAGAACAGCATTTAGTTGATTCTAAATGTTGTCACTTTTGATCAATTTAATGCACCCGTGCTGAATAAAACTATTCCTTTCTTTCAAAAAATAAAATCCCTAAATTTGGAAAATAAAAATCTAATCAGTTGTGTTAGCACATTGTTCCCGTTATACTCTACCAGTCGCTCTTATCTTTCCTGATGTTCACACTCATCTCTCTTCTATCTAAACGCGGCCCTCTTCAGACGTCTTTCATCTGGAGATGCATAAAGGCTTTGAGAAGTCTCGGCGAGACACTAGAGAATGTGAAGTAGTGGAAAAGAGGACAAGTAGGAGGGAAGACTAAAGAAACAGGTTTATGATGAACCTCTTCAGCTGTGTGTTGACAAAGCTGTGGATTGTATTGTGACAGCACCTGGCTGCACCTCAGTGAGGAGGGACACAAGATACTGCTGCTGTTACCTCATTAAAACACACAGTGAAGAGAGTCCCAGAACAGAGAACCTGGATTCCCTCTGCTTTATATACAGTACAGGGAGAGTTCATTCAAAAATTAACATTCTGTCATCATTTATTCACCCTCATGTGGTTCCAAAAGTGCCTGACTTTCTTCCTTCTGTGAAACAAAAAAGCAAATATTTAGTAGAATGTTCAAGCTGCTGCTTATTAAACAAAAGCAGAAACTGTGAAGCCCATGTAACCTCAAATATTTACTTGAAATACCTCCAGAGATTATAATATTTTAGTAATAATCAGTTAATATTTAACATAAGGTAATATCAGTTAAAATATCTGTGTTTTTAACAGCACATTTGCATGTTCATGATTGACTGATGTCAGTTAATGGTCACATGACATGCAGGTAAACAAATAAAATATATTTTTATTTTATTTTATTTTATTTTATTTTACACCATAAATGAAGTCTATAGTACACTGTTTTCCTAGACTTCAGAAATCATACACTGTCAGACAAAGGGTACCGCAGAGGTACAATTTTGTTCCTAGGGGAACAAAAAATATAAGTGTACCTTTAAAGGTACACAATAGGTCCTTAGGGTACAATTATGTACCCAAAATGTGTTTTAAAGGAACAACTAGAGGTACAAAATTGTACCCTTCAGGGTACAGTTTTGTACTATGAGAAATAAAATAAAATTTAAACCAATCTTTACTCAATTTCAGTGACAGTTTTCTCGGTTTTTCGAAAGAAGAAACGTTTGTTTGCTTGTTTTCCTTTTAAAGGGGTGGTTCACTGGGTTTTTTCTAGGCTTGACTGTGTTTATGGGGTGCAGTCTAATATGTGTTAACGCTTCGTTTTTTAAAAAACGCATTATTTTTCACATAATTTACCTTTATTCCACCAGAATCGCGATTCATATATGAATAGATTTTTACGTGCACCTCTAGTTTTCTCTTCCTCTTCTCTAAAGCAGCGCAGCATGGCCTTGCCCCCTTTGCTGCCTTTTCCCGAGGGTGGGGTTTATCTGGGTTTGTGATGTCACGAACCCGTGAAGTAACTTGTTGTAGTCCCTACCAGCCATTTTTGTAGGCATTAAACTGCCAGAATTTTAAAAGAGATATCTCCGTTTGCATTGAACTTTCAGCTTCGTAACTTTGCAGATATTGTTTATGCTCAAACAGCAACATTACACACTAACTAACGTTAAAAAAGTGAAATCGCAATGAACCACCCCTTTAATGAATATGCATATATAGAATATATACAAAAGCTTGTAATGTTTGGTTGATATAATGTCTTCTCCTTAAATACTTGAATTTATTGATTTATTTATTTAAGCTTCCGCTCAAATATTTATTTCAGTTTATGCTTAAATGCCTGATATTATTGATTTATTTAAGCAGAAACCATTTTATCTAAATATTTTTTTTTTTATTCATGCATCTATTTTTTTATATAATAATGATTTCTGCTTAAATTACCTTTCTTTCTTTCTTTCTTTCTTTTAAACGACCTCTTGGTTACTTATTTACATATAATGGATTCTGCTTCATCGTTTGAAATTATTCATTCATTTATTTATTTAGATACAATGGCTTCTTCTTAAATACTTTAAGTTATTTGTATTTATTTATTTAGAAGGAAACGCATCAAGTGCAGCACACGTGAACTCCTTCAAAAAGCATCATAGGAAGCACCTCATGAAGTTGGCTGGTTAACGTCCAGAGCTGGAATCACATTTTTGGTGACTACAAATGTCCATTCTTAAATGTATTCCTCAACCGTTTTGATGATTGGATGTAAAATGTGGAAAGTAGTTATAAAAATAAGAACATTTGTCCAAACGATTGACTCGCCATGTACTCAGAAAGCATCAAATAACCATGATGTTTACACACGTCTCCAGTTTTCTTTGAGAAACAGTTAACAGGGTGTTTGTTTTTACAGACGTTCCTCAAATTTTCCACTTCCATTTGTGCCTAAGTCTGAGTCAAACAAAACACCCCCATGTCAAGTAACTTCAGAAGCGGAGCACCAGCGATCACTTAATCTGGATTAAGACGAGATCTCTCATTCTCGTCGGAGGAGTGGAAAGAGGAGGCGGAAAAATGAAAGATTTATTGGCAGTGTTTGCTCATTTCATGCTCTCCAGGCTCAGAGGAGGGAGGTGTGGAGAGACGCTCACGGGTTTGTTTTCACACACATGCTCGTACGCATCAGTCCCGGCCCATTTCACACAACCTCACTGTACAAAGGCTAGGGATTTCAGTCAATGCTCGCTACTGTATCTGACGGGCCGCCTCCACCCGGTGAATAAAGCCCGGACGTCAGGTCACGGCATGCAAGTCTGCAGGTGAACGAATGACAGATTTACATTGTCATCTTCCCCTCTGCTCTACTTTCTGCCCGCCTAATGACTCGATTACTCACCTGCGGCGAGTGGAAGCGTGTTCAAACTTCTGCAGTGATGTTGTTGGCACACAATCATCCCCCCTCAGGTCTTCACTAAATTTATGCAACTTGTTTGAAAACACTGTGGGCAAAGTTAGATTGAATGACTTTATCAGCAAGTAAGAACGAAAGGTGGATTTGCATGTTAAATACTAAAGTTCCTTGGAGAAAGAATCACTGTGTGACTATTAATTGACATGAAAGTGCAGATGAGGAGGAAAGTGGCAACACAAACACGGTAGCCTACAAATAAAGCCATCAAACTCAGACTACAACACGTATTAACACAAACATTACCGTCATTGCATATAATTTAATGCAGACTGATGAAAGCAGAAGCCGGTCAAACCAGATTTCAGACCTGTATATTCCAGAAATATAGATGCAAATATAAATACATTAAAAAGATCTACACTACAGCTCAAAGATTTAAAAAAAAAAAAAAAAAAAGGAAATTATACTTTTATTTTGAAAGAATGCAGTTCATTTACAGTAAGTGACAGTAAAGACTTTTGTAATGTTACAAAAAATGTCTATTTTTTTTATCATTATATTCATGTATCATGGTTTCCACAAAACTATTTTTAACAGTTTTTAAAATTGTTAATAATAAGAAATGTTTCTTGAGCAGCAAATCGGCATATTAGACTGATTTCTGAAGGATCATGTGACTCTGAAGACTGGAGTAATGATGCTGAAAATTCAACTTTGCGTCACAGAAATAAATTACAGTTTAAAATATATTCATATAGAAAACATTTCTATTCAATTTTAATAACATTTCAGAATTTTACTGTTTGTACTATACTTCTGAACAAATAAATGCAGCCTTGATGAGCATAAGAGACTTCTTTCAAAAACATTTAAAAAATCGTACCAATCTCAGACTTTTGAACGGTGGTGTATATATCCATTTCAATAAATGTATTAAATGATGCCTAATTGGTAAATTCAGATTGGCTGTAATTTCTGGAAAACATCAGCATCAATTTACGATGGAAAAGTCAAGGACTAATTGTGCTTGATCTAAAGAAACTAACTCCTGCAGAGTCCAGATGGCATGTTGGAAATGATTGTCCTGTGCCGAAGGCTGTACTGTCACACACACACACACACACACTCCATTCATCCCACCCAGTGAGAGCCATCACTCCTCCAGTGAGTCAGAGTAATTTACTGTGACAACACAACTGGCCACACCAGTGGGCCACCATGAGCACATTATACAGAGACGGTGAGAGTGAGAAGTGAAAACACACAGACAGAGAGATGGAGAAATGCATTTCAGAGATATTTTTAAATTCTTGTTGAATGTTCTGATATTTGGAATCAGGTAGGCCCTGTTGATATATGCCATGGTATATTAAAACACCTTTTCAGTGACCCACAGTTTGCTTCAGAATATAGTTATTATATGGGACATTATTTCAATGCTGTCACTGTTGCAAAAATGTAAATTGCTAGACTGGTGTAAATGTAAATGGCCTTTATAAATATAAAACGTTTATGTATTTATTTATTTTTTTCAGCTTTGTTATATCTGCTCGTACTCTCCTGCTTGGTTGAGAGAAATCTTGTAAATCTTCTGGCAAAGACTTGGAGAGCAGTTCATTAGATTTTATGGTTATGGTTATAAACAACCACCAATACTAGTGCTAGTTAGAAGATTCAGTATCAGGGTCTATATCAAAGTACCATGGTTCTATCATCTAATATCACTACAGTACTCTTTGTAAGGGGTGTGAGGAAAAGATAGTGGTGTAAGTTCATAGTAGAATGACATAAACATGTGACTGTAACTCAAAATGTAAACAGCTATCAATCAAAGCCAGTGTGAAGCCTCCGCTTCCACAAACGGAGACGCCAAACTGAAGCATCTGATATTCCAGAAGCGAATAATCAGTTGTTTGTTTTCCATTGGTTTTTAGAATTAAGGCCGTGAAAGTGTCAAGGTTTTCTCACCTCAGGAGCTGGAGGAGGGCTGAAACTTCACACATGGATGCTTGGGAAAGTCGTCCTGTTATTTTCTCCATCAATCCCCACAGCCTCAAATTAAAAATAAAAACCAAGACAAACCCTTACTACAGATTCTCACTACTAAATGCTAGCTGGGTAAGTATCATGAAACTTGTCATTTTATTTTATATTTTTATGACAAAATTTCAATTTGAAACTGTTAATAATAATAATAATACGGAAAAACTGAAAATTCAAAAATGGATTATATTTGAATATTTAAAAAAAAAAAGAAAAAAAAAGGTTTTATTTTTTGGAGTGTATAAAAAGGTAAAACATTTGTGAACATTAATGCAATGAGAACTGAGTTGAATAAAAAAAATGTAATGATGAAAAAAAATCCTGACTGGTTCAACAAATAGGATTTACATTTAAAATATAACTTTCAGGATTTCTTTGCCTTTGGTGTGAAACATGTTTTTCTAAGATTCACTCAGTTTGATCATTTAATAGCACAAACCTGTGTAAAAAAAAAAAAAAAAAACTGGTGGAAAACAATGTCTTTTTCTTTCGCAACCTCTACACACCTTATGTTTTTTTACTACTCACACACCACTGAGTAAAAATCATGTTTACTCCTAGCTACTTATTTCCTAATTATTCTGGCACCATCCAATCAGATCTGGAATTGCTCTCTAAAGAGAAAATAATACTGATTACAAGATCATCACAATCTTGTCATTGTAAATAACAGAGTAGATTAGGATGAACTCCATAAGCCTGCAGTCAGACTCTCGTTGCCTTTTACTCATTGCTGTTGCTAAAACACAAGACTTTTACAGACTTATGAGCTCTGTGTCCCTTTGAGAGTTTCTAAAACATTTGACCCCCAAAAGTTCAGCAGAATTTCCCAACTCTGCACCTGGATACCCAAAGAGTTGTGGGAATGTCCCAGCAAGTGCGTCTTTACGAGAAGAAAACTCTAAATGCTTTATGTTGACAGGGACAGATAATGCAGTTGTTCAAGTATTTTTATTTTAATCCGAAAAATTATTCCACAAACCTGTAATGGAACAATGTGGTCATACTTCAGGGAATTGCACTTTCCTAGCATTCTAATAAATGACTCTGTGATCTTATCTTTGTTTTTTTCTGCTTTAGCACATGTCGATTTCACAATAGCACCGGGCATGACCCCATCCTGATAATGTGGGATTGTGTTTTTTGTGTGTATTTCGGTGAGCCGTCCATCTGTGTGCCAGCTTGTCTGGTCAGTGGGTGATGTGTTCCTGCAGAGCCGCTTTCTGCTGGGAGTGTTGGACCATGTGGTTTGGTCTCAAAAGGGAAGGCTGGGGTCTTGGTGAGACCACCAAGCCATGAACATCAGGACTGCCACACCAAGTCTATCCGATGGACATCCATACATTTAACAGTTTAGAATAGATTAAAAAAAGAGAGAGATACATTAATAGACACACACACATACCGGTCAAAAGTTTGGAATAATTATCATAGTTTAATGTTTTTGACAGAGGTCTGCTATCTTCACCAAGGCTGCATTTATTTAATTAAAAATACAATAAAAACAGTAATGTTGTGAAGTATTATTATAATCTTTTATTTAAAAAAGTACAATATTTTATTTTAATATATGTTTTTAAATGTCATTTATTCCTGTGGTGCCAAACTAAATTTTCAGCATGATTACTCCAGTCTTCAGTGTCACATGATCTTTCAGAAATCATTCTAATATGATGATTTGCTGCTCAATTATTGAAAACAGTCAATACAACTGCCTAATAGTTTTGCTATTTTCTTCAGTATCCTTTGATGAATAAAAAGTTCAAAGGAGCAGCACTTATTTGAAATAGAAATCATTTGTAACATAAAAATCTATAAGGGCGTAAGTTTGATTTTGGCATTGGTGTGGACATAACAGCAGACATTTAATTGTTTGATCAAAATTATTGCTAGCGACAATTTAGTAGTCGCTGGATATTGGTAGGGACATAGCGTCCCTACTACATTCTATGCCCTTAAAAATCAAAACCACTGATGCCCGACTTTGGAAACTATAGTTCTGTGCTTAAATATGAAGAGGTCAAACAACAGATTCATGAGTTATGGACATAATTATACTATAAGTCAGACACTGAAGCGAGTTTTTGTCACTCTTCTGCGGAAGATTCAAATTTCCAAATATATTCACGCGAGGTAACCGGTTTACTGCTAATAGTAAAAACACTCCATTAATATGATGAGCTGCACTTCAAAATG
The DNA here is from genome assembly GCF_001515625.1 of Sinocyclocheilus rhinocerous. Lineage (NCBI taxonomy): Eukaryota > Metazoa > Chordata > Actinopteri > Cypriniformes > Cyprinidae > Sinocyclocheilus > Sinocyclocheilus rhinocerous. Next base: position 592,002 of record NW_015659941.1, on the reverse strand, counting down.
CATGTTAGATGGAAACATTGTGCATTATGATTGAGTTTTTAACTTAATTCACTATATTTTAAATCGTTTGACCACTGCAATTCAGCGGGTGACAGTTCGATAGGAAATCAGTTGAAAGCATCCAGTCATCTCATATTGAAGTGAATGTTAAATTTATCAGTATATATTGTAATAAATATTCGAGAAATTACTGTTGTATCTGGTTGTATTAGTCTATATAGAGTGATAGTCAATGTAAAAAGAGCAAATTGGAGAAGCAGATGAACACAAAACAGCACAATAAAGTTAAAGTGGGTAAACTTTATCAATGGTATGACCTATTTCAGATGCAGCTTAAATTACAGCAACAGTGGTGGTTACATACATTTAATTGTTTGATCAAAATTAATGCTGGGGGCAATTTAGTAGTCGCTGGATATTGGTAGGGACATGTCCCTACACTCTAAAAAATGCTGGGTTAAATACAACCCAGTGCTGGGTAAAATAGGGACAAACCTAGCAATTGGGTTGGTTTAACATCAGTTTACTGTCGGAGATTTATCTTGCTGCGCCGCGCCGCCTCCCGTTGAGACAGCGTCACTGATTATAATGGCTTCTATTGTCTTTTGTTATGTGTAGACACGGTGTTACTTTCACTTTAACGTTAACTTGTGGTCACTAATATGGAAGAGTGAGGCACTTTTGTTTGAGTCTACATTGGATTGTTTTTTTCTGATAAAAGTGGTGAAAATGAAGTTTCCCTTTATATTGCTGTCAGTCTGTTTGTTTTTTCCGGACCATGGTAAGACATTATAGCCTAGGCCTACAATCTCTTTTCCGATCGATAAACCGAACGAAGAATGACGCCGTTTTATTATGTGCCAGATCTAATTGCTTTGTATTTGACAGAAGTTTATTATATTATGTTTTTTATTTCGCTCGTATTCCGCTGGGTCAAAACAGCCCGATTGCTGGGTTTGTCCCTATTTTACCCAGCACTGGGTTGTATTTAACCCAGCATTTTTTAGAGTGTAGCGTCCCTAATAAATTCTACAACCTTGAATACTTTTACTGTCACTTGTGATCAATTCAATGTCTTTGCTATATACCGGTATATATATATACACTCTAAAAATGCTGGGTTATTTCAACCCAACTTTGGGTCAAATTTGGACTAACCCAACTTTTAGGTTAAAAATGTAATG